>NW_012192656.1:0-47028 GCF_000956335.1 Plasmodium fragile | reverse complement strand
TACCATCACGATTGTCCCTACCATCACGATTGTCCCTACCATCACGACCGTCTCGACTGTCCTTACTATCCTTATTGACAACATCACCATCACTGTCGCTGCTACTACTGCTGCTACGGTCGCTGTGGAAAAACTTCCTCCGGGCAAGCACTTGGGGGTCGCTGTTCCCCGCATCGGACACGTTCATCAGGCACTTGTTGCCACTGCGGAACTCGGAGATGCTCTTGTTCATCATGAACAATTTGTAATAGTCTATACTCTCTATGTTGATGAAGTCATTAGTTCTTAGTTCAGAAAACAGGTTCGTACACTTTTTGTTTAATGGGACAATCAGGGGTGGAATTACTTTCTGAGTAACAATACTGGGCAGGTGGAAATAACACTTCAATTTATTTTCCCTGACCCACTGATTTAGTTTCTGCTTGCTGTAGTGGCTACGATTGGCCTTCTTAATGTCGTTAATAAAATCTTCTAAAACATCTTCATTTGTCACATCTGAGTATTCGTCACTTTTGGAATCTCGATTCGGCGCCACTTTATTTTTCTTCTTTATCTTGCTGCATCTGTTCATCAGTTTTTCTCTGGGGTCCCTTTCTTCGTCCCGTTTGCGCTCTTTTTTTCGGCGATTCTTTCTTCCACCTTCATCTTTGTGTGATAATTTCTTTGATTGTCCGCTGTTTATTGTTTCTTCTTCTTCCTCTTCATCTTCTTCGTCTTCTTCATCGTCGTCCTTCTCGTCGTCGTCTTCTCCCTCATCATGGTAATCACTTTCATCATCGGTGCGATCACCTCCATCATTTCCTCCCCTGGCTGGTAGGTATCCCCTCCTATGACTATGGCCATTGCCTTCGCGGCTATTATCATTCTTGTCATTTTTGTTAAATCGTCTTCCTTCTCCTTCTCCCTGATTGCTCTCATTGTCATTGTTTCCATTCCCATTTGGTTCTCCGTTGGCCGTTTGTCGGGGCTGGGGAGCCTTTCCTGCAAGGGGATAGTCGTCGTAGAGCGCTTTGCTCACATCGCTGATGCGAATTTGCTCTTCCTCTGTTGGTGATACTTCCTGAGCATCCATCTTCCTTTTGTTTCTGCAGTTGCCCATTGGGCCATCTTTTACTCCGTTTTTGTGCATTCCTCTCGCTACGCCTCTCGGGCTGCCCTTCCCTGTTCGCACCACGCTTCGAACAGTGCGAACTGCGCGAACGGCAATAGGCCTCCCTAGGGTCGCCTTCAGACACACAATCTTGCCTTCACTGCCGGTGGTCCCCGCTCTGAGGCAATGGTAATGGAAAGCACGAACGCTTCGCACAGGGTCACGGAGGTGCCCCAATTTGAACATAGACTTGACCACTTTGTCCCATTTTGTGTCGCGCACTCCGTTTGGTTCCTTCTCTCTGTAACGGATAAAGTGGGGCTTTTGCTTCCTTCCCTCGTTGGACTTTTTCTCCTTTTTCGTTTTCTTCACGAAGGCGCAAAATCTTTGCACTTCCGTTTTTGGTTCACTATCCTCAGAAATGTCCTTGTCATAATTTGCGTTCTTTTGGCTTATCGCTTTTGCAATTTTATGCAGGCTGATAAATTTCTCAAAATTGTTTTTGAATATTTTTCTGAACAGGTCTTCCTCGAGCAGGTCAAGCTCAGCTGCACAAATGGCGTCGTCACCACTTTTGCCATCTATCCCAGGGGCCTTAAAAAGGCTGCGGAAAACGGCGCACATGTTTTTCTCCGACTTGCACAAATTACATTTCCTAATTTCGCGAAACATGTGCACCATGTTCTCATCAGTGAGCTCAAATTCTTTTTCTACTTGATCCACTTCGTTGAGAAAATTAGAAATGCAGGAATTGATTTTTTTTAGCTCACTATTGCCAACATTTGGAGGCTCCCACAGGGTCTTCTTCTTTTCTCTCCTGCCGTCCATTTGTTTGATTATGCATTCGAAGCAAAGGAAGACAGAACCTGATAACTGCATCTCGACTTTGCACTTTGCACAAACATTAGTGAGATTCTTTTGTAAATAAAAACCAAAGGCCTTTTTCTGTGTGTTAATAAAATTTTCAATTATTTTATCTTCCATTCCGACTGCCTTAGGGTTCTTTTTTTTTGAGCAATGCAAAATTAGCTTTAGCAAGTTACCATCACTTAATACGTTTTTCTCATTCTTCCTGTGGGTCTCTTCAACGTTGCTTCTAATTGAATTTGAAATGCTGCCATTATTCACTTCTACATTTTCATCACATTTTTGTTTTTTTTCCTGTGCATTTTCTGTTTCCCTTTGGGGGATGATTCTTTCCGGGGAATCGGCTTCATTTTCTCCTATGGGTACATCCTTTGGAGAACACTCCATTATGGCCTCCTGTTCTTCTATGCAAACGGAGTGAAATGAATGAATCGACTCGTTAGGTTGACCCGATTCTACAACTTGGCTCAGACTGCTTCTGGATGAGCACGCACTGTTGCAGTATTCACCGTGGTAAGTTGCTATTCCTGGTAAGTTGCACGTGGTAACTACTCCTGCCTTCTTATGCATCATCTCCATTTTGGTATCCTGGCAGAAATGTACTCTTACCCCTTCTTTACTATAGCTTTGGTTGTCAGTGGTACATGCGTTGTTGCGTTCACGTACATTGGCATAAGGTGGCGGGGAACACGAGCTGGTAGAACTTTCGTCTCTTTCACCACCTTGCCCACTGTGTTGATGAGTCTCTCCTTCAGTGTCTTTACCTTTACTCAAGCGTTTGGTACGAGCTGCACCCGAAACGCCCTTCACATTAGCATTATGGTCGATGCCTGCTGCGGTAGCTGAGGTAGCAGCGGTGGGGACGGCGTTCACACTATAACGAGACCTATGTGCACTTGAATTGGTCCCCTCTAGGTCATCAACCAATTCGCCTTCGTCACAACTGAAGTTGTTATGAACAAAGAGAGCTGCGTCCTCCTCCCTGTCACCATCACATATGAATTCTGAATCAACATTTATTACAGACTCATCAAACGTGTAGTTACTCTCCAGCCCATCCTCCCGATTGACACTCAGCGAAGAAATCGCCTCTCCGTAATATTCGCAGTCACCACTACTGCAGTTATCATCATCAATATTTTTATAATCATTAGAATTTTCATTGTCTGAGCTTTGGCAGGTGTTGTATGCGTGGGCACTTAATACGTTCATGTAATCATTTTGGTCATTCCTTGTTTTTACGTTAGTGCTATCAGCGGGGAGGGGGTACTTAAAGTTTGTTTTACTAAGGTTGATCACAGTGGCGGGGGAGCGTCCAACATGGGCATCACCCGGGGAGTGTACTTCTTCGTTGATTACTCGGGCTGGGTTGGCGTTCCTCGCGGTTCGTTCGTTATGGTTCCCCTGCCGCCTGTGCATGTGCCTATTCTCGCGTAGATCTTCGTGGAGATCGTCATGAAAATCGTCGCGCAGATCCTCGTGGAAGTCTCCGCAAAGGTCGTCGTAAATGTCGTAGTCATCACCACCGTGCTCGATGCACTGCTCATCGCTGCGCCCATCAGAGTCATCACTCTTCGAGGACGCGCGATAGAACGCATACCCTCCTGCAGGCAATGGCTGTCTATCCACAAACTTCCAGTTGTCCTGGATGGTGCCCGCCTGTAGGAGTTCGCTGCCATCACTTATGCTATAATGTGAGGGTGTCCCTCTCTTCTTGTTCATGCGATTGGTAACCATATGTTCATCATCGTATTTTATTTTGCTATCTGCAGTCTGGGTGTTTTTTTCACTGTGTGATTTTGTGAAACCGTTTGGTTTCTTCTTTACGTCCCCTACACTGGTATTGCCAGTGCCCTGCACGACTGAACTTTCCTTTCCTTGGTCATAAGCATCTTGCTTCCAAGGAGAAAAAAGGGAACTGTCGTTGCTGCTGTATTTTCCTCCTCTCTCGTAGGAATTATTGTGCATACTCTTCGAGTTGACATTTTGATACTCATTCGGTTCTTCATGAACATGTTCATACTGCATGTCTAAGTAGTCCTCTTCACTTGGGGAAGAGTAACTAACATAACATGAAGTATTTTTGTCATCCTCTGAATAATTTTTCTCGATCATTTTTTCTTTGCTTATGCCATTTGGCTTCCTGATGTTAAATGTGTCTTCGTCTAAAATGTTGCACTCCATTTTGTTTTTTCTTTTTTTTTTTTTTTTTGGAGAGGGGATGCATGTAAAAAAAAGGGTACAAGAGTGTGTACAGGAAAAAGGTGCAAGAGAGTACAAGAAAAGTACAAGAGGGGGGCACAAGTAGGCGCGTAAACAAAAATGGGCCTAAAATGTCCGCATAAATATGTGCCCCAAATGACCGCGCAAATATGTGTATTACATATATGTGCGCAAATGGCCACGTACTCTTGATATGTATGTTTTCATTTATATATAATCACCCGTGCGTATTTTTTTTTCTTTTTTTTTTTTTTTTATTCCTTTTCTTCTGTTCATCTAAAGCATCACACGCTATTTGAAAAATGCAAATAAATATGCGCACATACGTACATATACATTTATGTCAAAAAAAAAAAAAAAAAAATGGTACTTTTTTCGAGTGCAAAAAGGGCAGATTATATATATATATACACGTAAACACATGCATAACACGTGTGTTTAACTGGCCACTTGCACGATTTTTACAAGAAGGACGGGTAGAGCGGGGGCCAATAGAACTACGATATCACCTCCGTCGTTTGTCAGGTTTTCTCTCACAAGTGGCCATTAAGTGGTAATTAAAACTGGCACAAAAATGGCTGCTAAAACGGGTGCTACAAACAGCTGCTAAAATTGTCACAAAATTGTCACAAAAATGTTACAAAATCACCACAAAAAATAGCTACTATAAATTTTCCACAAAATTGCCACTATATAAATTGCCATAAATTTGTTGCCGCCAATTTTACAGAAAATTTCGGCAGATAATAACAGAAGAACAAAATGTAGCACGTATCATGATCCTGCGTTGAGGAGGCACAGAAGGGAAGGACGAGAATTATAAACTATACGTTATATATATATATTTACATATAATGCCGCTTCAACGAGCAAAAGTGACGGAGGCATGCATGCAGTGATGGCTGCGCACGCAAGTTTATAGGCTGCGGACGGAAACACATAAGGTGCGCATACACGTGAGAAAATTGTCCTGGCAATATGGTACACAAAATGGGTACACAGGTGCGCATAAATATACGTATGCACATGAACAAACGTATATATAAGTGTAATAAATACGGCTATGTTCTGTTACCCACGTATGCACCACGCGTGTTTTGTCAAAAGGCCCCGTACAACGGACACGCAAGAGTCGGCATAAAGTCAAGTCACAAAGGTGGCATGGAAATTTCGGAAAAAGTACACTCACATAAAAATGTACAATTTGTGCATTCATGCAGTTCATAAAATAACTTTTTTTTTTTTTTTTTTTTTTTCATGTGTTTACTTTCCTTTCCCGTGCAAGTTGCTAAGACCATACACAGGTTTGTTTCCCCCTTCCGTTTGTTCTTCCGTTCGTCGTTAAATTTTTTTTTTTTTTTTTTTTCGTACCCTCAGACTAACAAAAGTATAATTGACAAAAATGACAGGCTAAACGGGGAGGGGGAAAATACAAATTGGGAAGAAAAACAAAAACTCGTATTATATACAAGATGCAATTTTTTTTTTTTTTTTGAGCAGATTAAACGTAGTGAAATCGCTTCCCTTGTTCTACCTTCGCAATCGTATATGTGTGAGTGGATCAAGGTACGTCTGCCTGAACAACACGCACACAGACCACATGCATAACACACCAAAAGCGGGTGAGAGTCACATACACGAATGCGGGCAAATGTAGGGGAAGTGAACTCGTACCGACGCTGCTCTGCACATAAGATTCGAAAAATCAAGAGTCCAAAAAGGCATGCAACAGCAGTAGCCAATTTGGGCGGTACTCACAAAACACGTTCACAAAAAGACATGCACATGCCGTAGGTACGGGTATGCGCCATGTGTATATGTAACGAGCATACAGTGCGTATTCACGCACGTACATGGTACACGAATTGGACCTCGTGTGTGTATGCCAAGCAAGCACGGTCAAATGGGCGTAAGCTTGGATCAACGCGCAGACGAATCACACCGCAGAAATGTATGTAATATACGTTCTAGCGGTTGCTACGCCAACACGTTTATCCTAGCCTAGCGCCGAAAAAATATGACAATTTTTAACGTAGAAAAGGACATGCATACGAAGGTAGCAAAGCACCTCGCAAAATTACCACCGCGGATGCATATATGCAACATATGCTAACACGCAGGGGTATACGGAGAAAAAGGAAAGGCGCTTTTACGCAACACGTACGTGTATACGCCCCCTTGTGAGCTGTGCGCACTTTGCTGTTTCGTTGCAAGTCAACAAAACCAGAGTTGGTAAACTCGGCTAACAGATGGAAACAAAAATTAAATTTTTAGAGATGGTAAATTGTAGCTACAGAGAAAATACCAGCACTTGCGATTCCTCGTAAAGGTGTTTTCTCGTATCTGTTTTTGTAACGCATATTTCGCAATACGGTTTCGTTATAATATATAACCTATCGTTTATTGCTTTCTCTTTTTTTTTTTTTTTTTTTTGTTTTCCTTTTTAATTACTAATATTTGAATTCACGGAGGTGGAATGAATTTATATAGCCACTCTTTTTTTTTTTTTAGCAATATTTTTTTTATTTTCTATATGCTACTGTATACAGCACAACACTATGTTTAGGTCCCACGCCGCGGGCACGATTTTTCCTCGCCGCCTGCCAACCGATTCCCGCCCCTGCGAGTTTAAGGCGACGTGAAGTTGGGGCACCAACTTGCCGCTTTAACATTCCGCTGCACCGTATTATTCGCCCCTGGCCAATCATTTAAGGCTACCTCGGGGAAGCGATTCAAGTGAAGAACCTTGCTTTAATTCTTCTGCAGAAAATGTTATGTGCGCTCTGCTAACCTTGTATTATTAATCTGTTCGGAAAGCATATGGGGGGAATTCATTCGTGTATGCGTCCATGCACAGGAGTGAAAAATAAAAAAGCTACACAAAGGCATACGTCAACAGGCGTGTATGGTGTACACTGTAAATGAAGCCCACCCAACTATATAAATACATTATTGCGACAGGTTTTAATTAAGCACAATAGGTGCCATTTTATATAATTTGTTTGCCTCCGTTCTGCTTATCCGGTTTAGCATATACACAGTTTGCTTGCCCAGTGGAGCTCCACTTTTAAACGTGACCCCCAATCATGTTTAGTTCAACCCAAGAAAGTGCAAAAAAGAGGGGGCGAACGAATTGAGGAGAGAAAACTATACCCCCCATGACGACACAACACACATGCGTGCAGTGCACATTAGCCAACACTGGCTCCATCTGTAGGTCCAGAACATTATCCTGGTTTTACAACTCAATGTGGATGCCCTCCATTTTTATGCGTAATGGTGATTAACACTGTATGCTTCTCCCCACTAATATTTGAATTCACGGAGGTGGAATGAATTTATATAGCCACTCTTTTTTTTTTTTTAGCAATATTTTTTTTATTTTCTATATGCTACTGTATACAGCACAACACTATGTTTAGGTCCCACGCCGCGGGCACGATTTTTCCTCGCCGCCTGCCAACCGATTCCCGCCCCGCCCCTGCGAGTTTAAGGCGACGTGAAGTTGGGGCACCAACTTGCCGCTTTAACATTCCGCTGCACCGTATTATTCGCCCCTGGCCAATCATTTAAGGCTACCTCGGGGAAGCGATTCAAGTGAAGAACCTTGCTTTAATTCTTCTGCAGAAAATGTTATGTGCGCTCTGCTAACCTTGTATTATTAATCTGTTCGGAAAGCATATGGGGGGAATTCATTCGTGTATGCGTCCATGCACAGGAGTGAAAAATAAAAAAGCTACACAAAGGCATACGTCAACAGGCGTGTATGGTGTACACTGTAAATGAAGCCCACCCAACTATATAAATACATTATTGCGACAGGTTTTAATTAAGCACAATAGGTGCCATTTTATATAATTTGTTTGCCTCCGTTCTGCTTATCCGGTTTAGCATATACACAGTTTGCTTGCCCAGTGGAGCTCCACTTTTAAACGTGACCCCCAATCATGTTTAGTTCAACCCAAGAAAGTGCAAAAAAGAGGGGGCGAACGAATTGAGGAGAGAAAACTATACCCCCCATGACGACACAACACACATGCGTGCAGTGCACATTAGCCAACACTGGCTCCATCTGTAGGTCCAGAACATTATCCTGGTTTTACAACTCAATGTGGATGCCCTCCATTTTTATGCGTAATGGTGATTAACACTGTATGCTTCTCCCCACTTTGTTACTGTTTGGGTTTTTTTTTTTTTTTTCTTTTCCCCACTATATTAGTTGTTCGCCATACGTGGTGGGAAACCACGTGTTGTTAAGAGGAGGGGGGCATACTTTGACGAAAATAATAAATTTATTTTTTCCTTTTTATATTGCTAGTGCACTTATATCCCCGTTTGGCATGTGGCCATTTTGTAACATTTTTCATTAAAATAGAGACAAAAAAAAAAAAAAAAAAAATAATAATAATAATAATAATAATAAAATAAATAAAGCGTAAACGGCACACACGAGAGTAGGCAGACATGTGTACTCATGTGCAGGTAAACATGGAGAGGTATACAAACGAGGGGTGTTTAAAGCAGGCGCATCGGTTGAGCGCCCGTTCTACTAAATTGTATGAACGGAAAATATGCGCGCAGGGTGTCAACCCATTTGCACAATAGTGGTGGCACTTCCAACCCGCCGCCGCGTCAAACGTGGGGACTCTCCTTGTAGGTGTCGTCCATGTACATGCCCGCAGAACTGTCATTAGCGATGGTCATAGATTTGTTGTTCTTCCGCTTTGCACTCATTCGCCTCTTCACCTTGTTTATTAGGTCATAGTAATAAATGACAAAACTTAGCAAAAGAATTATAACACCTACTAAAATGACAATGGTGCAGGTGACCAAGGTCCCATCGAAGAACCCACGTCCATCCGAAGCGTTGTTTTGATCTGGTTTCGAATCTGCATCTCCCTCCTCATCCTTTTCCTCACGCACTTCATTTTCATCATTATATTCTTCCCCTTCCTTTACCTCAAAACTCTCATACTTATAGTCTACCAATTCATTCTTGTCATACACATGCACACTGTTCTTAAGCTTTAATTTATCGAAGGCCTCATCACTTATCTTCACAATGGAGTTTTGAACTTGAAAATTCATAGGCATTAGGTGCAAAGAATTATGAGAATGTATTGAGACAAAACTGAATGGACTTACATTATACGTACTGCTGTTGACGTCTGCCCAGGACCCTCCATTAGAAGCTGAGTCGGACGCCAAGACAGACCAGGGTAAATGCTTATGAACAGTTTTCTCCAAATTGTTCTTGAATAGGGAGTTGCCAGATGAGTTGGTAAAATTACGGGGCACATTATCAGACAAATTTTTGAGGTCGATAAAACTACTCCTTTCTCTTTTTCGCTCCTCTATTAGGTCAGTTGAATCTTTGCTGTCTTCTTCTTCTCCCTTCTGCACGTAGGTATTTCTTGCCTCCACAAATTTTAAGTCGTTCACATTGTTTTCTTTTTCCGCTCGGTCAATACGGTCATATGCTTCCTCCGTTTCGTTTTGTTTACTTGGCATGCTGTTCATATCTTCCTTAATCTTATGGGGCATTTTTTCCGCGAAAGCCGGGGCGCTCTCCTGGTCGTTCTCGCCAAATAGGTCGTCCTTTCTTTCATCATTCGCCGTCACCTGTATGTAATTTAGTTTATTTGTGCATCTGAGCTTTTCCCTTCGTCCCTGGCCACTTCCCAGGTCTTCTTTGTCTGGTTCTGAGTCGGGATCCTTGTCGAACTCTTCCTCCACTTCATGCTTTTTCATTTCTGCATTTACCAACTTGTCAATTTTTTTATCCTCCGCCTCTTCCTCCTTCCTACTCATCTTTCGCTTTGCCCCTCCATCTTCTGCTGTATATTCATCCGCATCTCCGTCCAAGTGGTAACTGGGTGTGCCTCCATCATCATCTCTCTCGTCTCCCCTGTCTTCTTCACCGCCGTCGTCCTCGCCGCTATCGTCCTCATCCCCGCTTAACTGTCTGCTGATAATCGAGCACGGCGCCAGCCCCCCACTAGGGGTGTAATAAATCGTCTCATTGCTTAATGCAACTGTCCCTGCGCTACCCGTACGTTCCTCATATGCATGGGAAAAAACGCAACTCAAGGCGGCACCCTTTTTGCAAAATTTTTTTTCGAAAAGAAAAAAAAATAAAGTTAAGAGACAACATCTAGCATTAAAAATATTCATATCTTTCTCTTGTTTTTTTTGTTTTGGAGGGGATGGGGGGGGGAAGTTATATATTCGTGGTGGAATTGTTAACTACCGCCTAGCAAGGTGAACACTCCTGCGCGTAAAAACCATGTACTCAATGTTTCTGCGGAAATGGGGGGCATATCGTTTGGTTCAATAGAGCACCACCTTATCCAGGGATCTTTTCTGTAACCTGCATGAGGAGAGAGACACACACAGAAATGTATGTTGCATGGGTGTAGGTATATAAATACATACATATATTTTTGCGTTTCTCTTTCTTGACTTGTCTTGTCCTTTTTTGCGTCTCTCCTGTTGCCTTACTTGCAGAAGATTTATATTCCCCGCTCTGTCGTTTGTCTTCCTGTTTGTCCTGGTTGTGTTCTTTATCTTTACCGCTCTTCTTTTTTTTTTTTTTTTTTTTTTTTTTTTTTTTGTGCCCTTTTTCCTGAACAAACACAGGAACGTTGCGGCTGTTTGATGTTGCCAAAGGGGAGTTAAAAGAGTGAGGTGGGAAAAAGGGAGAAAATATGGAATGGGCACACAGAACAGACGCAAAACTAATTAACACCAATTTTTGCAACGACTTTTTCTGCTGCTCACGATGACGAGCTCGCAAGTAGGACACATACGGGGAAGCAGTTCAGTGACAAGCATAACGGAGGACTCACCAAAATCGGGAAAAAAAAAAAAAAAAAAAAAAAAGGAAGAGAATTATTCAACTGTTCTTCTTCCTCCAGGTGTGTAAAATTGGGACGCTTCCAAAGTTGTCCTCACTTTGTCCGTTCGCTTACTTTTTTTTTTTGTGCCAATTTTTCCAGTCTATATAAAAATTTTTTGAGTTACACGTGTCCAGTCGTTAACGTGGAAAACATTTATTCGTTCGATGTGATTAAATTTTTCGTAGCAAAAAATAAAATAAAAAAAAAAAACAAAAATTAAAATATAGCAAAATCCGTGGAGATCAATTCTTTAAGGACAAATACGAAAAAAAAAAACCAAGTCATGCATCACGCAGGTGAATAAAATTCGATTTACGTTCATGTGTAAGGTGGGCTCCCAAAAATGAGGAAGTGTTGTCAGAGTAAGCATAATGGCTGTAATTTTGGAATGCCTTGTATTTTGTGGAGAAAATTGTTTGACCAATACATGAGACAATCCATTTCAGTTAAAACGAGCGAGACAACAAAAGTGTAAATGGAGGAGTCTTTTTTTTTTTTTTTTTTTTTTTTTTTTTTTTTTTGATCATAATTGTAATGATCAGAATGTAGGTTGTTTTTTTTTTAAGCAGAAGCTGCAACACTTTTACAAAATCATCTGCATGCATGTGCATGAGGGTTTGAAAGACTTGTCCTTTTTCTAGTCACCAGTAGTGCTTCTCTCTACATACGTATGCAGAGTGTTTACACACATTTATGTGTACTCCTTTGCCAAAAAAAAAAAAAAAAAAAAAAAAAAAGGTTCTCTCCTTTTTTTGTGTCCTTCCATGATTTTTCCGCGTCGGTCGAATTTCTATTAACAGGAAGAAATTTTTTTTTTTTTCATCATATCGCCTATCTGACTCAGATGCGACACAAAAAGTATGGAAAACATGCCGCAAACAAATCAGACATGGGTAAACGTTCGCTCGATTTGCCTCATTGGGTCACCCTTGGGACACTTTTTCTCATGCAACGATTCCTCACAGGTGTGAATTTCCAACGGGCGCTATTCACTATGTTGCAACATTTTATGGGTAATTTCCCTGAGGGGAAAAAAAAGGGGGAAAGTCCCTCCTCTTGTTCACAGGATGAGAAATGACCCTTTCTGTTCTCTGTCCCTTCGCCTTCATTTTTTTTTTTCCCCCTCTTGAGTTGGTTTCAAGACAAATTTAAGGGAAGCGTCCCGCAAAGTACAAATCTCCATATTTTACACGGGCAACTTTGTACAGTTAATAAATGGACAAACGGCAAGGGCACCTTTTTTTCTTTTTTTTTCTTTTATTCACAAATTATGCCTCCATACGTATGTGTAAGGAGTCTCCATGGGCATATAGTCTCTTTTTATAAGTACGGTTATTTCCTCGTGCAAACCACATCGCATATAATTGCGGCGGCGTACGAATAGGCAAATGCGTGCGTTCAAATAAATTGGCGCATGAACAGTTTTGCCATCAAAAGGGGAAATATAGTTCTCACAGAGTAAGGAAATAACATAGGACAGGGGGAAAATAAAAAAATATTAAAAAAAAGCCTAAATGGGTATTTATGTTTCATTAAATTAGGAATCATACGCAGTGGTCACACCTGAGGAAAAGTCGTTTTATGCTGATGTGTTTGTTCGGCTCTTGTCACTGCACTATTTTTTTTTTTTTTTTTTTTTTTTTTCAAGTGCAACTTTATCTGTACTGTGATACATTTCGCGGAGTTGTATTTTTTTTTTTTTTAATTGTGAAGCCGAATGGAAGAACAAATTGCCCTTTCGCATTTTTCTTTCGCTTGTGCTGAAAGAGGTAAAGCGATGCGCATTCAACTGGAAGGGCAAGTGGTAAGTGGGCAAATGGGTAATGAGCAAATGAAAACGCATCGGCCAAAACAAATTACACACAATGTGTTAAAAAAAAAAGGCTGCTTTTCTCCCCCTTTCGCTTAAGTGTTGAAAAGGGCCTCCCCCACCCCACCCAACAATTTTACCCCCTCTGGAGATCAGCGCAGTTTCCTCTGTCCGAATTTTAAAATCTGTTCCTTCTTTTGTATTCTTCCCGCTCATCCCATTTTTTTTTTTTGTTTTTTTTTTTTGCTTAATTTGAAAGTTGTTATAGACCAGAAATGAACATAAAATTTGAGTAATTATTTTGTTTTTATTTATTTTTTTTTTCTCCCATTTGGATCCATTTATGAAGAAATTCACGCATAGCTTAAATCTATTTTCGCCGAAAGATAAGAAGTCAGTTGTTCTCGCAGCGCAGCATGCACGCTAAGACGTGTTGCAATCATTTTTCTGCGACGCTGTGACGGTTGATCCATACACATCGATCATTTCGAAACGTCCTTGTGTTGAGAGCATATGTGTAATATCTACATGTGTGTAAAACCTGCACAGAATATATTTTTTCCCTTTCTCCTGTTCGAACCTTGAACACGCAGGTGCAACAATGATAAGGGAAACGAACTCGAGAAAAACGTCCTCACCACGAAAGAGTTAGGCACGAACGAGTTAGACACGAAGGAGTTAGACGCGAAAGGGATACCCTCAAATGGGGCTTCCGCCAGCGGGGTCACCCCAGACCCGATCTACGAATTGGGAAACGAAATAGAAGACCTTTTTGATGAAGATGTGGAGAACATCAAATTTAACGCAGATGAAATTTCTTCCTTTTTTCTGAAAAATAACCAACTCGAAAATGAAAAGGAAGAATCAGAAAATGTTTGTAGCAACCCACGAGAGGTGAACAGCATGGAGAGAAATCCCGAATGTAACAAAATAAAAAGTCTGTTCGATCCAGCCATCAGTGGACCATACGTCTGCTGCGTTGCCATTTTGTCCAAAAGAGAAAATGTCGAAATTGAGTTTATGCACCCAGAGATATTGAAGCCGCATGAAACAGAGCATATAAATAAAAGGAGGAACAAAAAAAAAATGAAAATCATAACCCCTTTTTGCGTATGGCATAGATACCAAGGGGACTGGGTAGAGGATGTGAAATTTTTAATTGCAGAAAGGATGTACTTGTTTGGGGAAACCAACACGGGGAACGTCCTCTGCGATTTTTACAATCACAAGTCTTGCAAAAATTATAATGAATACAATGTTATGTATGCCCCTAGTGGGAACAGGTACTACATGGTAGGGCTGAATTATATGCAGGACAGCAGTTACAACGAGATCCTGACCATTGCGCAGGTGCCACACTTTGACTTCATATACGAGAGGCTTTGCCCGGCGGTGCGGGCCGTCCTGGGGCAGGAAAGGGCCACGGATACAGCAATGGGTAGAGCGGACGGTGTAGTGCAGGATAAATCGCAGCCCTGTGTGAAAAATAAAGGGGATGCACAAAAAAAATACGGCGAGCTGATCACCTTCGTCGACAGCTTCGCGCAGGATAATCCATTTGATCAAATGGAGTTCAACGATTACTACGTGCATTTGTCCAAAGACATAGAACACGTTAACAACATAAAAGTGAAAAATGTTCTGATCATTCTAAAAGCAATGTTATTGGAAAAAAAAATTGTCATTTCATGTTCGAAGAAAGGAAATGGATGCAGAATGGTGTTGCTCCTCCTTTCCCTCATTCCTGACATAATAAATTTTGGATTCAATGTAAAAATTTATGAGGACAAATTTGAAGAATGGATAAAATTAAAACTCCCTCTAATTTTATTTCACGAAAAGTATGTTCTTCTCCTCCACATAAATAACTTGCAACTATTTAATGAACACGCAAATGGAAAGAACTACTTCATATCGACCAGCAAAGGTAGCGATGTATATTATTACGTAAAGAATAATGTAGACGTTTTGTACGAGATGGACAATGACGAGCTAATTGTGAAAAAGGAAAATTTAATGAATGCTTTAAGTTTGACAAAATATGAATATAATTATTTGAAGGGCCTTAACTCCATTTTTCAATCTTTGATTAATTTTTCTTCTCTTTTTTTTGAGACCTCCAAACAGAGCAGTATCATGGAGAATGGTCATACTGGGGGAGGGTTTTCCCAGGGGCACTCTACCTCTGCTAATGTATTGGACAATCGCTTAGGTGCAACAGATTGTCTCGACGGTGGGAATACCATTTGTGCGCAACAGAATGAAGAAGTGGACAAGCACACACGAGGTGGAGATGTGATCCCCGATCGGGAAACCCTTCCTTATAAGAGTAGTAACCATGAACGTAATAAACAAAATCATGTTGATGGGTGGAAGAACCCTGTCTTGGGAGAAGCCCAAGTTGATCATGATGAAGGAAAAAACGAATACATTGATGACGAAGATGACATATGTGTCCTAGACACAAAATCTGTGAACTTCCAAAAAAGCGAACAGAAGAGGTTTGACCAAATGGGTGAAACCGAAGAAAGGACCCAAAGTAGCAACACAAAAAAAAACGTATCAATGAATGATGAATCGGATAAGTACATTTCCAACTTGAGGAGCCATTTTCATGTGTATTTTAAGAATTTTTTTATGTCAAGCAAAGAAAATTACGAAGAGGGAAAAAAGGAAATGAGAGAACAGTATGAACTGAATTATAACAATGACTTTCTCCAATTATGGCAAGAAACAGAAAATTATAATTATTTCATTGAGAAGGATTTCAAAATGAACAAGTTTTTAAAAATTGCAGAACAGAATAACGTCCCATTTGACAAGCAAAAAATGGAGGACTACAAATTTGTGGATGATTTGTTAATAATCGACAAGAGGGATAATTCAGAAAGTGGAAAAAATGAACAAAAAAATTTTAAGGATGTCTTGGTAATATCGTTAAAGGGCTATGTGTACGAAGGGACTTTTTCCATTTTAAAAAATTGCAAAGAAGGGGTAGGCAAATTTTTGTATAACATACACGATATAACTTTTCACGGAGAATGGCAAAACGATCAAATAAATGGGTCTGGTCATTTACTATACAATAACAAATTCAAATATTTTGGAAATTTTAAAAATAACCTGTTCAGTGGAAATGGACTCTTTGTTGATAATTTGTTAAATCAATATGAAGGGGAATTTTCCAATGGCTCATTTAATGGGAATGGAAAACTTATATTTAACAGAAATACTTACATAGGCATTTTTAAAAATAATAATTTAGTAGGAAAGGGAAAAATATTGCACAAAAATGGACTTGTATATACGGGAGAAATAAAGAACTTTCTCCCCCATGGATATGGCTTCCTCTCCTACAACAGTTCAACCGTATTTGAAGGATACTTTGTTGAAGGGAAAAAAAATGGAAATGGTTTTTTAACCATAAATCAGGGCTCCATTTCGGATGAATGTTTCTGTATTGAGGGGAAGTGGAGTAATGATGAACCTGTCGTGAGAAGAAATTTCCATATTATTTTTCCAAACAAGGATAAGTACATAGGGAAAATTTATTTCCTACCCTCTTGGAAAGAAGACAACAGGAAGGGGCGGAATCTGTGGAGTGACCACCATGCCATGTGTCAGCAGATTCATCATCAGCTTTTTGAAGCCAAGCAATTGATAGAAAGTCAAATCGGTTTTGCGAACCAGGGTGGAGTACAATCCCCGGTTGACAGTTCGAACAACGTGGAGGAAAAACGGGAAAGCATTAGCAACGGAAGCACCCGAAACGTTACTGGCATCACCTGGAGCGATAGTACACACCCCATTCGCTGTGCGAACACGGCCGATTCTTTTATCCACCACAGTAGTGTCCTTACCACGGCAGGCAGTAAGAACTGTTTAGAATACCAGCATTGGGGGAAAAAAGACGCGGGAAGTCAAATTTTAAAATCCAACGATGAAACCCTCATTTCAACAGAAACGCAAAATAACGAACAGAGGCATTATCCCCCAGGTGAAGATCCCAACTCAGATCAGGCAAAAGTTATCAAAAAAAAGGTGCTGAAGGAAAAACTCGAAACTATCTTAAAAATGAAAGAAAGAAAAACGTTGAGGAAATGTTTCGAAATATTAGACAATTATTGGATATGCAACATAGAACAAAAGTTAAGGGAAAATAAAGATGTCGTTGAATATTTAAAAAAGAACAAAGTCGTTCTCGTTCCACATAGAGAAGGACTAAGTATAACTTGTGATCAGAAAAAAAAAGAAAATTATGATGGGAAATTTTGCTTAGGTATGAAACAGGGATATGGCATATCTGTCTATGGTGACACAAACAGATATGAAGGCTACTGGCACAGGGGAATGAAGCATGGTTCTGGACTTTTGTACGAAGGGGACAGTGTATACCATGTCAACTTTAGCTACGATAAGTTAATTGAGAAGAAGGAAATTTCGCCTGAGCAAGTAAGTAGGTTTAAGCCCCAAAAGGCAGCCCCCAGTGTGAAGAAACGAGGAAATCAATTTTTAATAAATCAGTCCTTCTTTCAGTATAGGACGCTTTTGTCCTCCACCGTGTGTCAGTACCTTTGAGGGCGCCTCCAGTTAGCAGTTAACGAAATGTTGGAAAGGCATTTGGAGCGTCTAAATGGTGAAGAAAACCCTGCTACGTCGCTCTACATTAGACCAGCTTTTGTTTTTAAAACGATGGGAACTCCTCCGCGAACGATGCATACACAGTTTTATTTCGTTAATAATGCAACGCCTAGATCAGGTGCTTGCTATTGTAACGGTGAGTTTAAAAGACTTTGTTAACGCAGCACATGTGGGTAACATATGAATGTTGAAAAATAAAAATGGGAGATGGTAAATGGAAAGATACGCAGACAGTTTTGTCGGCACCCACACATGCTTGTATTATATGCTCTGCGTTCCGCTTTTTCTCCTAAACTGATTTCCGAATGGGGAAAAAAACACTTTATCATTTGTGAAATACACACCTTTTTTTTTTTTTTTTTTTTTGTATCATTTTTGGTTATTTATTAATTTAATTTCTATGAAGACTTTAAAAATGGATGATCATAAAGTGAACAAATTGGAAGTAACAAGAACTAAGGTTGAAAAAATGTGAAATAACGTAAAATAAAGTGAACAAATTGGAAGAACGTAAAATAAAGTGAACAAATGTGAAATAACGTAAAATAAAGTGCAAACATGTAAAATAAGGCAAACTAAAGTGAACAAATGTGAAATAACGTAAAATGACGTAACACAAAATAAAGCAAAATAATCCACGTCTGCATGAACTGTTCATACATTTTTCTAATTGCACACGTGTACATGTATTAAAAAAAAAAAAAAAAAAAAAAGGCTAGCTGTGCAATGCAGCGATACTAGCTAGCCAAATCTTCTACACCATTTCATTTGTGAATTCCGGCGAATGTTCTAATTTCCCTTTTTTTCTCATAAGAACTGCTTCAAAACTTCAATAAATTTGTCATTGCGCAGGCAGTGATACTGGTCCAACGTTTTGTCAAAATGCTTATAAATTTCCTTCGTTCGGTAACTGGGAATTTTGGAATTGATGAACTCCACAATGTGTGTGTAGCACAAATGATGGTGTATAAAATTTAAGAAGAAGAAAACTATTTTGTACAATCTTTTTTTGCTCTGATAAATGGAATTGTTCTTTTTCCACTCAAGTAGGGATTGGAAGGCTACGTAATTTAAAACACTTATATCGACATCCTTTGCATTCATGTCCACAGTAAAAAAGGGTGGATTGTTCAACAAATAAATGTATGTTAATAACCACACGTTAAAAACTACATAGGGTGCTATGAAAAATATTAAAAAGTAAAATTGTCCAAATATGTAGATGGCCAGTCCGTACATTCCCAGAATTATGGTAAATATGAATGAATACAAATCAAAATAAATGGGTCCTTTTAACACTTTTAAAAAATCTTCGTTCAACGATGTCAGCAACGATTTTCTCGAATTCTCCGATGTATATGGCAGAAGAATAAAGGACGAAATGATACTTCCAAAGAAGTTATTTAAAAATCTGTTTTTAAAAACTAATCCTCTCTTGCATTCATAAACCAAGGAATATAGACTTGTGAACATGGTTCCCATGGGTAGCGCATATAATATGATGTGAAAAAATATAAATGAGAAAACAGAAATTAGCTTATTGCTCTCTATGGCTTCAACATTTTTAAACATGTTTGAAAATAAAGTTCCATTTCCATATTTGTTATAGCAATAGTATACGTGAATTAGCAAAATGGTCATCATGATTGCAAAATCTCTCAATAAATACGTGATGTACCTAAAGGTGGATACGTTTATGTAATCATTGCAAAGTGCTGTGAACGAGTTCATTAGATCTGTTACGTAGCTGGTGTCTTCTTTCTTCATTATTTCATTTTTAATATTTTCGCTTAATAATTTGTTTTTCTTCTCTAATTTTTTCGCTTCCTTTAGGCGTACTTCCTTGCAGATATTCTTCGCACACTTTAAATCCCATACTAATCCCAAGTGATAAAAAAATTGAATTACGTATTTAGTTGGGTTTATGCTCAGAATGTAGAAATTTTCGTTCATGGCATAGCAGTAGGGGAAAACATGATGGTAATTGTGGCATCCTTCTCCCAGTGCTACAAGGGAGGTAAATATGTTGTTTGAAGCTTTTATATCATTATTGTATGGTCTATGTCCAAATGAATGCGAGGCACTGTTGATTGACCATGTGGCATGTAACGTGATGATCCATCTTAGCGCTCCCAAAATGAAGAATCCATCCCAGAAATTGTTATACATAAAATAGGAATATATTCCCGGTATAATGAAACAAAAAAAAAAGTTAAAATATGGATCCAATTTATGTTGCAATAGGAGCAATGGGTTCTGTAATAAATCATCCATATATATTTCTTTCTCCTTCTCCCTCACATATTTTGTCTTCTGATATAATAACCATCCAACATGGCTATAGAAGAACCCATATCTAATGTTATGCGGATCGTACTTGGTATCACTATACTTATGATGTAGGCGATGATTTTTGGACCACGTTATTACGCTTCCTTGGTTTGCAAAGCTGTTCAAAATTAAGAACAGAACCTGCACGAACGTACCCGCTTTAAATGATCGGTGGGACCACAGACGGTGTGCGCCGAATGTTATGCCAAATCCGTTTATTAAGTAAAATGATATGCACTGCAAGGGGGGGAAGGGGGAGAGAGGATGCAAAAAAACAATGGGGTGGACAAAACATGAGTGGTACAAACCAGCGCAGACGATGCGACATGGGGATATATATATATATATATATATATATATATATAACAACGTGGAAGCACACAAAAGCAGTGCTTACCTGAGCGCACAAGGACCTTCCATATTCATGGTAATACAACTTGATCATGCCAATTACGCCAAATATATGGAAAAACAAAATGAAAGAAAATAGGGAGGATCTGAACTGCTTGTGGTACGTATATATATAGTTCACGAAGACAATGTAGGCGTAATATACGTGGAATACAATAGCAAAGACTGAAAAATTATGAATTGATCTTGAGTTATCATTAGAGGTGTATAGTATTTTTGTAAAAAATAGACTCAGCCATATCATATAAGCAATGCTCAGGAAGTGGTTAATTCTTTTAAATAACTTTATGTTTGTATTATTATGATAAAAATTGCTAGCTAAAGAAATCAAACTTTTGCTGAGCTGTAACGTTAAATATACCTTTATAATCATGACGTTGTGAATATATTTCCAGAAAAAAAAGTAGAAAAATACATAAAATGTTTGCGAGAAAAAAAAGTAAATCCAAATCATATTTGATTTTGATCTGTCTTTTTTTTTCTGAAATTCAAGGATATTTTTTTTTTTCATATATTCTTCTTCTTCTCTTTCTTTTTTCTGGACTTCTTCTATAATTTCTTTTTCCTTTAAGATCCCTTCATTTTCTTTTATACTTTTTTCGTTATTTAAAATCTTCTTTGCTAACTGTTCCAAGTGTTTCGAAGTATCTCCTATCAATTCATATTCATGTCTGTACTCGTTTTCATTTTCTTTGCTAATTTCGTATTTGTGGATAAATCTATTCTCGCCACTCGCTGATTTTTCATTTGTTTCTTTCTTATTGGTCCAAAGGGACTCTAAAAAGGCACACAGCTGCGTAATGTTGTACACATGAAGCAAGTTAATCCCCAAATGGATGTTCAGGTCAACGTATTTCAAACTTAATAAAGATATGAGAGTGACCAATAGTCCCTTGGCAACATTTACAAAATGAATAAACTTATGGGAGAAATATTTCCTGAAAATATAGCAGGACGCCAAAAAAACAACATATGTTATATAAATAATTCCTACATGTTCGATATTCAGAAATCTTTTACTAAAAGCCTCCCACATTTTTCCCTGCAAGTGGTTGAAATTCGTTTCCGCGTTTTGTGCTTTGTAACCCATCGATTACTTTCAACG
The DNA here is from genome assembly GCF_000956335.1 of Plasmodium fragile. Lineage (NCBI taxonomy): Eukaryota > Apicomplexa > Aconoidasida > Haemosporida > Plasmodiidae > Plasmodium > Plasmodium fragile. The sequence continues at coordinate 25,651 of NW_012192656.1, read as the reverse complement.
TGCTTTTCTCTTCACTTTGGTGAGGTCAATTATTTAAAAACAAAAAATTCTACTGAACACTGTGTTCGTGTACACATTTGCATGCAAATGTGTACACCTGTTATTTGGTTAAAAGGACACACTGCATAATTTTGTTTTTCTCCTTCCTGGAACGTGTGTTTACGCGTAGCTATTAATTTATTTTTTGCGTGTTTGCACACACGCAAGTATATACGAATAACGTTCGTACAACTTTTTTCCCCTGAACAGCGTGTGCTATGCTATAAAAAGGGAAAATGACTCCTCTTCTTAACAGTCACATATATATACGAGCTGCACACATATTCATATATACGTTTATAAATCATTGACAAATTTTACTCCAACTATATGTATAGTGTTTATTTCGTGCCTATATTATACTTGTAAAATTGGATTTTTTTTTTTTTTTTTTTTTTTTCATTCCATTTTGTGAACAAAAAAAAAAAAAAATGACACTTTTTCGAATAGCAGATTTTATAAGGTTTTGCATACAAAGGAAATATGCAAATGACATGTCACTTTTACATATTTTGTACTTACATTTATATATGTGTGTATGTGCTTGTACACGTTTTTACAAGGTTACCATATATATGGTCCTTTAGCATGTCATTGCACTTTTATAAAATTCCACTCACGTGACAATTATGTATGTGGTTTATTTTCGCATGCGGTGAAACGGTTAATTTTTTCTTTTAATTTTTGCCCGTTCTTGGCTTAATCCAATGGTTGGTTTTGTAGAAAATTGCATTCATTTTTTTAAGCGTATTTTTTTTAGTTTTATACTTATGTTAATGATAAAAAAAAATGCCTTAAGTGTTTCTTTCAGTTTTGCAAATTCAGCAAACCCGCACAATCGTGCACTCGACCAGTGCCATGTGTGCACATGCATAAGAACACATGTGTATACAAATTACGTATGGATATATGCTGCAAAGATTTTTGCAAGCACACCGTACACTCATAAAGGTTCTCACCACGTGGCGACAACACGAATTCGACGCATACATCCTGCCCTTTTCTAGGGACGCTTTGTGCTTTTTCACCCAAACATATCAGCCGCTGACTCGACGCAACGCGCCAGAAAAAAAAGCAGATATATATAGCAAAATAAAGCAAAAAAAAAATATATATATATTATTATAAAAACCCACGTGCGCATTCCTTTTTGTCACAATTTTTACGAATTAATGACACTGAAACAATGTTATTCGAAGGAGTCGTTCTCTTTATGAATAAAAATGTGCCTTTTTGCAGGGCACCTTTCTCTATGAGCATGTCGAAATAAAAAAAAGGGGCTTTAAAACCTTTTGAAGAGGCAACAATTTTGTTTTTCCCGGGCGTACGGGGTGTTTGCACACCCGATCGATGGCATTTATTTGTTTTTTTTTGTACACATTTATTTACAAAAACAAACAATTTGTTTCGATATGTAACGAATTGGTGAAGACAAACGTTAGCGCCAACGGAATTGATTCACGTGTAAGTGGCACATTAAAACGCAAACACAAAGTCCAAAAGGGGAAGGAGAACGAGAAGTAAAAAGAAGAGGCTAAAGGGGAGCTTGTCTGACAACGCATGAGAGACACAGCTTTACACACGAAAGTTAACACAAAAAATACAAATATAACAGGAACAAAACATTTGTACAGTTTTAGGGAAAATATTTAATTTTGAGTTCCTTCATTTCGTTAATTAACTGATCTATGGCCTTTTGTCTTTGGTCCATCGTTTCTTGGAGCTCTTTCACTGTATTCGAGTGTTCTTTATACATTAAAAATAGAGTATCATTTATCCGTTCGCTTTCGTTTAAAAGAAAACTACTTAGTTCGTAATTTTTGTTCAAATCAACGTGTAGGTTGTATACTGAATTGGGCAAAGGTGTAATATCCCCCAAAAAGTCGCCCCCCAACGATATATTCTTTTTTCCATTTTTGCCTATAATTCGTTGAAAAGAGGGAAGAAGGAAAAGGGGAAGAAGCAATTTGGGTGAATGGCGAGCGCTTTGGTTTTACTTCGTTCGCTTTTGTTGAGAGTCCGGCTTTGCTTTTTCCCCACCCCTTTTTTTTTTTTCACAACGCCAGCAAGGCTGAAACAGTCCATATGGTGGCAAATAATTTACACCAACGTGTTGTGCGCGTGAAATAGTAACGCTATGGTGGGGGTGATAATTAAAAAAAACCTATTTTCCATTTTTTACCTTTTTTTTTCAAATTCGATTTTCCATAGCTTTTACAATTTAGCAAAACGAGGATGATAAATATGAGAAGAGCTACTTTCATTTTGACTTTCTTATATACTATAATAGGGGGAGTGGGAAAAAAGAAAAAAAAAAGGGAGTTATATATATAATTAGCACGTATTTTGATGCAAAGCGCAATTTGCATATGTTATACTCAATTATGTGAGAAACGTCGCAAGGACGTCTTCTCCTTTAAAAAGGACAAAAATTGTTAGGGAAATATTTCGTTTTTTACTTTTACACTTCAAATAAAGGCACGACGAATATATATATATACGTGTATAATTTGAGTGGGAAAAAAGCTCTGTGCGATGATTTAACGCAGTTTTGCTTATTTGTAAAATTCCTCTTTGCGATATAATAGTGTATGGTTAATTTATCCAGGTGTAGCCTTTGGCATTCATATGTGTATAATATTGCACATTACACATTGTATAAATAATATTATGTGCATATAAAAACGTTCATTTGTTTATTATTAGGGTTTACGAATGTCATTTGGACTCTTTTGAAAAGGGGGAAAATATTTTTTTCCGTGTAGCAACACCTGCCTCTTCAACATATGCAACCTTACGGTTAATTGTTACCATACAAGCGTATCTGCTACTTATGAATTTATATTTAGCCTTAAACGCTCAGGTGTTTATTGTATATACATAATAAGCAGTGACCTTTTTCCCTTTTACCCCGACTGGCAAAAGTCACATTACATGTGGGATTACGCGCGCCTTGTGCATAAAATTCGACCTTTTAAAAGCTTTTGTTTAGCCAATAAAAGTGCGGCAAAAGGCAAAGAGAAAAAAATGTACCATCACTAAATCGCGCAACCCTATTATGCGCTTATGTTACAGTTGGTCAAGTTAATGCCATTATTATTCCAAGTGCGACTTTGGTAAAAAAAAAATTATGCATTACATGCAGCATATTTATCGGGTTTACCCATATCTGGTACACTACACGAACAACATAGCGTATCGCATTTTTGAAACGCCTTCGGCATATATGTATATAAAACAGTTTACGCATCCATTATATTTAAATTTATTTTTCACTTTTTTATTCTTTTTTATTTTTTCATTTTTGCTATTCATTTGTTTTTCCCCAGTTTTGAGCTTCTTCCCATTTGTTGCGCAAAATTGTATGACTTTTTTGACTGCATATTTTTCTATAGCACAAAAAAAAAACGTACATAAAAATATAAAAAAAAGGGAAATTGTTTGCAAACATTTTAATTTTAAACTTTGGGCTTTTTTGTGAATTTTTGCGTATATTTGTCTTGTTTTAAAAAAAAAACAGTTTCGTTACGTATAAGTTAAACATAGTTTTATACTGAACTTTGCGCTTGTTAACCTAATACGCATAAACGCAAACAAATACGGTTACAATTCGTACGCTTTATATTATATAAATTATACATATAACCCCGTACCACCGTTTGATTATTATCATCCAAAATGAAAGTATACAAAGACGTGTTCACCAACGATGAAGTATGTTCTGATTCGTACAATCAAGAAGACCCATTTGGAATTGCAGACTTTCGTGAAATCGCCTTTGAAGTGAAATCAAATAAAAGAATAAAAGGAAATGAAGACTATGGCATTGCCGATAACAGTGAAGAAGCAGTAGATGGAATGGGTGCGGACGTAGAACAAGTTATTGACATTGTTGACTCCTTCCAATTAACATCCACATCTTTGAGCAAAAAGGAATACAGTGTTTATATAAAGAACTATATGCAAAAGATTCTCAAGTATTTAGAAGAAAAGAAACCAGATCGTGTAGAAGTTTTTAAAACCAAAGCTCAACCACTCATTAAACATATTTTAACAAATTTTGATGATTTTGAATTTTACATGGGAGAATCATTGGACATGGATGCAGGCTTGGCCTACTCCTATTACAAAGGTGAAGAAGTTGCTCCACGTTTCGTTTATATATCAGATGGGTTATACGAAGAAAAGTATTAAGTCCACAGTGTGCCTACAATGCAGCATACCATGAAAACGCACAACAAATAAAATAATTGTATAATAATACAACCTTTCATGTGTGTATATACATAAATGAATGGCCATTTATTCAATTTATAATTATAGCATGTGCAGTTCGTAAGAAATATGGAAGGACCCCTCTACGTTTGCCTCTTTTTTTTTTTCCCCCCCCCTCTCCGTTGCTATATACATTTGTGCGAATATATGAAAATGCGTGTAATTTTTCAAGCTCAACAATAGGCTTTAATTTTATATCTGAGCATTGACCCGTAAAATTGTTGCAAAAATGTTGCAAAAAAAAGAGGCGAATTAGCATTTAGTTTTTTTCCCTCATGTTTTCATTTCATTTGCATTTTTGAGAAAACATACATGCGGCATACCCTTCAAATGAAAATACACATTTTAAGCCTTAAAACTTTTGTAAAGAAATTTACGCGTACAAATTTGAAAAGAATAGCGGCTAATGTAGCATGACGCTGCACACACGTGTGCTTGTTCTCACTCGAAAATTAAATGGACACACGCATTGGGTTTTCTCCCTGCGCATTTTTTATGCTTTTAAATTGTAGCCATATACGTTCTCCTCTAAACGGTAAAGTTTACTGGGCACATTTTTATGGCCACTTTGAAATGGCCGCCCATGAACATGTTTTTCACCCTGGCCACGACAATGGGAACACGCTGCACATCTTTATTGCATAAAAAGATAAGCAGGATGACAAAAAAGCCATTTCAAAGAATAGTCATCATCACATGGTTAAACTGTTCCTATTATATTGAAAGCAATTTTATTTTTCTTAGGATGATATAAACAAACATTCATATTGCAAAGGTTCACCTTTTGCGTGAACAACAAGTAACCCTTGGTGAGTTGTACTTAAGAGTTACATTTCCTTTTTTCCGTTTAACATAAAACATATAACGTAATGCGCCAAACTTTTTTTGCCCGTTGGAGCACGCTGAAACGGCCTTTTTTTGTCGGAAAATAAAATATTTTTCAAAATTATGATGCAGTTTTTCCTTTCTACCAAAATTGTTTGCGTGTTTTTTTGTCCTTTAATGCAATACGGGCATAAAAATAACACATAGAAGCATTTTTTTGTTAAGGCCATCATTACCACGGGCGAAAACATCCGCGTCGAAATTTTATTATATGTACAGAAGGTACAAGGAGAACCGCATATATGCTCGACATGTATGTACATGCGAAACATTCCTTTTTTCCTTTATTTTACTTCTTATCCTTTTCAAAATGGCAGCAAAAAAAAAGGCGTGTACCGTTGTTGCCGGTCACTTGTTCATTCCTTATGCTTTCCATGTCAAACTTTGCAGCTGCGTTTGTTATAGCATGATTTTCATGTATAAGGCTCTGTTATCTGGCGTTTATCATCTTAAAATAAAATATTAAAAAAAATAAATTTTAGTAATATTTTATTTATCAGATTTTAATTTTACGCAAATGTTTTCTTCATCGCCTTAATAGCTATATATTAATGCTGCAGTCTTCGGTAAAGAAGACGTCGGAAAAAAAAAAAAAAAAGAAAGAAAGAAAGAAAGAAAAAAAAAAAAAAAATTATATTTATTTTTGTCAAAAAAAACAGAAAAAAAGGAAGGCAAAATGGCGGGGCCAAAAAGTGTAGTTTTGTTTTGTTTTTTTTTTTCACAACAAAAATCAAACTAGCCAAAAAAAGAAAAACATGCCACTGCATGTACGTACCGTTGTATACCAATACGGGAACGTTTTAATTGCGCACGTATTGCATGAAATTATATAATTCTATATATATGTATGTGATGGGTATATATGTAGTAGTACATATGCATATATAAGTGCATAATATGCGTAATTGTTAAGAAAGTATATTCGATTCGTGCCCATCAGGAAAAATCATGAATTCGCTCAAAAGTAAGCCTTTACATACGTATGCTGTTTAACGAAGGCCACATAATCTCTAAAGCCATTTATTTTTACTTCCAAATTATGTGGTTCATGCGGCACAAGCGAGCATAACATAGTGAAATGATGAAGCATATGGTTATGTACATATATATTTTTTTAAATGTATTGCGCCGCTTTATTTCAAAACGGCAAATGCGAAACAATAGTGAAAAAATTTCATAGCGTTTTTAAAATTAAGAGCAACAAAGCTCCTCCCATTGTTGGCTACTGCCGTTTAAGAGCAAAGCATATGGCACAATGTGAACGTATGTACACGCGCACCGCAACGTGTTTTGTCTCATATTTCATTCAATAAGTGGAAACGAGTCAGCAGAATTGCCTTACTCATTATTTACTTTTTTAAACCAAATAAATTTAAGCAAAACGTCTTGACTTCACCGGCAGTAGGCACAGGGGTGTATTGCTGAAATTAATGTGAACAATATAATACGGACAATTCAAAATTTTCTTTGCCCAGTATTCCGTTATTTTAGGGTTATTGTTCATGTTCTCATTTCATCTTTACTTTTCCGCAAAGCATATTTAAGAAGTACATACACAACAGAGGTTTAAAGTGCCTGTTCTGTTTGATGCCATATAAGTCGTTTTTCCATTTTGTTATCAGATTTTGTTCCCGTTTTTTTACAGGTTTTTTACGCATAAAGAAAAAATTTGCTTAAGAAAAAGGTTGTACACAAATTTATAAAACTTTCTGCATACATATAGAAACGCACATTTAAAGTAGGTTTTATTCTTTTAATAAAATTGCTAAATGGGGAATAGTGCTTCAGAACAATCCCGTATTATGCAGCACACGAAAAAAGGGACACGTTACCCAATTTGACATTCCCTTTTTTTGAAACTGCCGTAAGTATAACCCCCATAAATATTCGTTAAAGATAACACTTTTGGTAACACGTATTAGGACTTTATTATCATAAAGTACAACTTAAAATGAAACTTAAAAAAAAATGTAGTATGTATATCTGTTTATAATCTTCATCATGTGCAGGGTTTTCATAATTTACCCTCCCCTTGTTCCCAAGTACATACATCTCCGTTAGACAAGGAACAGAACAATTTGTCCTGTTCTAGTATAACATTCTACAAAAGAGGAAAACAATGTTATAGAAAATAAACACCGGAAGTAATATAAGCAGATGGTGTTTTTGTTATATTTTACTTTGTTCATTTTGCTTTTTTTTTTTTTTTTTTTTCTCCCTCTTGGCACTCTTTACCTTTATTGCGAATTCATGCTTTAACGCCCGAACAAACTTCTTTTCTAAAACGTCAAATCTAGGCAGGGGAGAAAATGAAAATTATGAGGTGTGAGCAACAAGCTGTATGTGCTGTGCACTGCACACTGTGTTGCTAAAAAAGTGCAAATATTAAATTTAAATTATTTTACATTTTTATCGTGTGGTCTTCTGAGGCTATAAACAAGTATTTGTTATGCTTGTCCATTGGGCATTTGTTTGCACTTGATGGTCCTAATTGGCAATTTAAGAAAGAACAAGTAGGTAAAAAGTATAATACGAAAAAAAAAAAGAAAAAAAGACACAAATAGAAGCAGAAATAGAAATATAAGTACCAAAATGGTAAAACGAATGTCTATCCTAACCTGCGTCTATGTTTATGAAGCATCTGTTGGCTCGGATGTCCCAAATTTTAACAACGCCACCAGAGTCACAAGAATATACCCAAGTTGCCTAAAGGTAAATGTGTGAACATTTTATTTTTATATATAAACTTTATTTTATTTATCAACATTTTTCTTATTTTTTTTGCTGAACTCATTACATCTGCGTTGAAATTAGCATAGTTGCACGGGAAATTATGTCCATAGAAGGTGTTTTCGCAGAGGCCACTTCGCATATCCCAAATCGATACCTGCGTAAAGGCGAATATAGATATATTTTTCCTTTTTGAACACAAGGCAATAAAAAATAAAGGAGAAACATTTTGAAACATTTACAAGTACTTTTTGAATTACCGTTTTATCAACAGACGCACTGACGAGGGTTCTATAAGTTGGGTGAAAGCTTATAGAATTTACACTGTCTACGTGCCCCCTTAAAATTTGCCTTTGCCTTAAGCTATTTATGTCGAATATTCTAATCGTCTGATCCATGGATGCGGAAGCAAAAAAGTTTCCTAAAAATTAAAGGTAAAAGGTTTTGTCTTATTTCGCCCACATGGAAGCAAATTAATAAATCTGCATATTTTATTGTGCCCCTTTTCGATTCCATGGGAATGTGCAAAAACTTATGCTCCCATCTGCTCAAGCGCAAGTGCCACGAAACATGTTGGAGTGATACAAGTTATATGCTCAAATGTACATATGCATAGGCACAAGTTCATATTTTTTTCTATAAATTTAAAACCTTCGTAATGGAACGACAGACTCCACACGGGTCCAGTTGAATTTTTAAAAGTGTGAACGCATTTTTCCTTAATCATATCCCACAATTTTATTTTTGAATCTCCACCAGAAGTACACAAGATATTTCCGTCCTTATTAAAGCAAATATCGCCTATCCATTTTTTGTGAGCTTGTGAAGCCATGACTAATTCATAATTAGTTACGCTCCATGTCTTCCATTTTCCATCATCTCCTCCGGTTGCTAACATATGTACTTTGTCGTTGTATGAAAGACCTAACACTGCATTATCATGAGCATTAAAATATTTTGTAATCTTTAATAAGGAAACACATAAATGTGGACTTTCGTTATCATCATTTTCGCTAGGTTCACAAGGACAACTTTCATTGTTAGGCCAAGGGGTGTCTTCTCTTTTGGAAGTTAGTTTCGCTAAATCGTTTTTATCCTGTTTTGACACATCTGTCTGCAACGTATTTGTTTTCTTCTCATTTATGGACGAAATATTAGTTATTGACTTGTCTAATTTGTCATTTCCTAGCAAATCTTTCAGCTTCTCTATATATTTATTTAATCCTTCGATTTTCGTGTCCCGTTTTTCTTTTTCCAGAGTAACTAACATTTTTTCTTTAAGCAGAGACTTTTAAAAAGAGCAAAAGAGGTGATATATGATGAGTGTTAAAAGGTGTATGGAATCATGCATATATACACGTATATATGGGCACGACACTTTTATGCATTTGAAAATATATACTTAGCTAAAAGCTTTAGGCTAATTCGTTAGGTTAAGAAAGGTACATTTAACGTATCTATATAATTACTTCGTATTTGGCTTTTATTTCATCTACAGAATTTTGAATTCTGTCTATTTCCTTTTTTTGTTTTTGTATTTCCTCTATTAAAAATAAAAATTAACAAGTTAAAATTATCGATGTACATAAAAATAATGGATGTTTTACTAATTTCGAAAATTTAAAGAGCCTAAGAGAATTAGTGTAGACAGTACTATTTAGAGTTTCCTTTTCCTGTAGAACTCGTTTATGGTGCATTAAGTAGTAATCTCTTTCTTTTATTGTCTTCTGAATTTTTTTACTGATATTTTGAAAAGAAACGAACGTGTAAATGTTTAGGTACGTCCCAGAATGGCATAATATAAAAATGTGTTATAGCACATATATTTTTTTTTTTTCCTGTCTCTTTGCAGTTATTACTTTGCGTCTTCCAAAGAATTTTGAACTTCTTTTGTTAATTTTTCATGGTTCAAAAAATCATTTCTTAAAAGCTCATTCTGTGTAAATATGTTTTCGTATTTCGCTTTTCTCAACCTGTTGATGTCATCACCAAATTTTTTAATGTATTCTTTCTAACAGAGAAAAATATAAATGTATTTTTATATTCATGAAAAAGAATGTTCACGCGTCATATATTAATAATTTGAAAAGAACAAAGAACGTAAAAAAATGATCACAACCATATAACATTTTTAAAAACACAGAAATGTGAAAAAACGTGTATGTTCAACCTCAAAGACTTCAAGCGATTCTATAAATTCATGTTCAAGCATGAAGTTATAAATGAAAGACAGGGCCATAGGAAAATGTTTTTCATCAATATGATGACTTCTTGAGCTTCTTTCCCCTTAAAACAAGTAGAAAGAAATTTTAGACATAAAAGTAAATGTAAAAAATTGTAAATTGGCTATCTTACAATGGTTAAATTGCCTTAAACAAAGAGTACATGCTTCTGAATACTGCTGTATACACTTTTATATCCTTCTATGCTCTTATTTATTTAATAATAATGACTACAGGGAGTGCATATATATATTATTTTTTAAAGAATGTTTTTCCCTTGCCTGAATTTGCTTCATTCTTATTGAAACTCGAAATATTAACTACTTTAGCATTTTTTAGTAACTTTTCAAATTTTTCTGAATTATCACTGTCAGATTCTAGACTTGATTCTAAACTTGAATTGTCCTCGTGTATTTTTTTAATTTTTTCAGTTTTCACATTATCGTCATTATCAATGCTTTCTTCTTTGTTATCTACTGTTGTTTCTACTAGGGATGTTGCATTGTATTCTTCGTTTTCCATTTGGTTTATAGTGTCCTCTTGTCTCTTTAACGGTTTCCCCTTTTTTGAGGGTTTAATATTTCTATTTTACTAGACATCAAAATTTTATGACTGATGTACCATAGAATATTATGGATTTATGAAAACATTTGTTTTTACTTCTAATGCGCTTATTTCAATGAAAATGTTATGCCTTCTCTTTACTAATATATTACTTTATTTTTTTTGTTCGTAATATATTTTGCGAGACAATATGAATGCGTCCATCCATTTTTCTATTTTATTTTGCACATAGTTTATTAAATGAACGTATGTTTAAGTGTTTACTACTTTTTTCACTAATTCATAGATGCACTATAGATTAATTAATTTGATAAATCGTTTCCTATATTTTTATTTCCCAAATGTCCAATTTGGAAATTTCTAAAGGAAGAATATAAATTCGTATTCCCCATAGAAAAAACAAAAAATATATGCGTCGCATAAGCAAAATAAATACTGTTCAAATTTGTAGAAATATAAAGGCAAATGAAGTGTGTGCAAATTTTGCTAATGAAAAAAAAACAAGATCATTATTCTATAAGTATAATCCATAAATAAAGAAATGCATAAAAAGTAAAATACTTACAAAAGGACAAAATTTAAATAGGTTTAAAACAATTAAAAGTTTTGTGTCACAAAATGAAGGGTCCCCGTGTATTAACTTTTTATGTCTTATCACATGTCATGAGGAAATAACAGGAAAAATTGTTTAGGCTAAAAAGGCAAGTCCCCAAATTTTTTTTTTTCCTTTTTTTTATCTTTCCATTAATTAAAGTACGCATATCATCAAAAATTTCATAATGCTGTTCTGAAGCATTATATTGATCAGTGTTTCCTTTTATGATTCCTCCTACGTTTTTTTTATGAGCATCTATCATAGACAAAGATTGTTCTCTCCTTAACTCATTCTCAGAATCAACAAGTAAATCATGTTCCTTACCTGATTTCGCAGATGATTTTCTATTCTTTTTCGCAGTATAACCATTAGACATTTTTATTTGGTTCATTACATTATGTTTTTCCAGCAGTGAATATTTAGTATCTTGCAATTTTCTGTTATTTTCTTCAGATATCCTTTCTGAATTTACAATGTTTTTATTAATCTGAACAAGATTAAGTGTACCGTTATCTACCATTTGCGTTGTATTGGAATACAGGTTATTTATAATGGTAATATTGTTTTTTGATTTTATATGTTTTTTCAACTGTAATTTTTTCTCCTGTTCATTTTTAATTACGTTGTACATTAAGTAGTCAAAATGCTCTAATTTTCTAATTGCTCCATGTGTATTAGTATTTTGTAAATTTGAGTATATGCTGCACATTTCCCCTTCAGAACATGTATTTTGCAAGGGTTTCACCTTGCTGTGACTTTCAAAATTTACCGAATTAAAGGGTTCAACGTTTGTTTCAAACATATTTGTATCAACATTTTGGGGTTCATGATTCTTAGTATTTCCTTTTTTTTCGTACATGTCTTTTTTATTTTTCGTTTTTTGTTTTTTGTTTCTTAACGAGAACACATTGTTTGTGCCTTTAAAGTTTGTGTTGAATATATCACTATGTCTAGCGTCTATAGGGTGTAGAATCTTTGTAAAGGAGTTGTTGATTATGTATTTACTATAACAAAAGGGAATTGCAACTGTCTTATTTTCTAAAGGAATTATACTTTCACGTGTTTCTGTAAATACTCTATGCTCATTCATTATCTTATCCACTTCTCCATTGGACTTTTTATTTTTACACAACAAATTCATTTTTACACATTCAGAAATATCACTTAAAATTTATGTGGATTTTTCACTTTCATAATGCATAAAAAAAGGTATATTTAAAAATGTTATGGCTAATGATACGTGGGGGAATATGAATATTACAAAAAATAATTTAAATGAGATATACACACAAATGCACAAAAGTTTTTACACAAAAATGTGAAACAGTTTTTTTCATTTATTTATTTTACTTGTATTGTATTACTGTCTGAGAAGACAACAGTCTAAGAAATAACAAAATATTTGAAATTATAAACAAATAATGATGTTAGAAGAGTTTATTCAGCACTAAATGCATATACAGTAGACAGGAATTTATGAGTTTTTTTGCTGCTCTAAATTTGATTGTTGGGCTAAAGCAGAAATTTTTTTTTTTTTGTCGTAGATAACTTTGTGCACAATTTGAAAATTTCAATTTTTAGTTGCTGGGGTTTCTTTTTTTTGTTAATGCTTTAAATTGATCAATAGTATTTACATATAATATGTCTATAAACTATTAAAAGTAGGAATTGTTTCCTTGAATTTCATTCTTAATAGATTTCATAAGATAAGAAGAATATGAAGTATCATATTGTGATGGTTATAAAACTTGAGTTTTCATTCAAAAAAAATAAAACTATATGTAAGTGAAAGCAATATTTTCTGTTCTTTTTCATTTATGTTAAAGAATGTTGCGGTATTTATTTCACCTGTTTGTGGTATTTAAAGTTATTACTATAGCACACATACGAAAAAAGAATTATAAAGAATGCACGTTCAAGTACAATTTTAAGTTTAATGTCTAAATATGATTTTCTTAAATATAATATAACAAAAATAATAATACAAGCTTAGGAATACTGTTATAAAGGGTCAACATCGAGAAAAAAATACCTTTTCCATGATGGCAAAAGGAAGCATATTTTGATATGTCAAAAAAAAAAAAGATTTAGTTCGAATATAAAGTCTACACTTTTATAAAGGAAACTATTGTCTTAATTTTGTTATTCTGCAAATTTTGTGTTTCTTCATTTTTCTACTTTATAATGTAAGGCAAACAGGTTAGAGCAGAGATAGTTACAAACATTTTGTTCTATATATAAACAAATTTTTTACTTAAACAAAAGTTCAAGTTTTTTATTACCCAGAAAAGAACTCATTATAATATCTTTCATTTACACAGTTTTGGACGGAAACAACCAAATAGTAAAATGAAAACATTTTCAACATGCACCTTTTTAATTATAGACTTAATTATTAAAGAAACAATGGTGTTTACACATAATTTTCACTTAAAGAAACGTTATCTAGCAACAGAAAAGAAGAAATAAAGTAGACAGAATAGCATTTTGAGTAATAAAGGTAGTTGTATAAAAAATGAAGGGATTTATTTTGAATATTTCCAGATTTATATGTTACTACAAAGTTATATGTTCACTGAGAATAAGGAACTTACAAAGAAATGCATATTATAGATAAAATGTTATGAAATCATTGTAAATGATTTAGCTTTTAACTTAGCACTATAAAACTTCTACTAAATGGAAAACTTTTAAAAATTAATAATATAATTAAAGTGTAGATCATATACCTTAAGATAAAAAAAAAATATGTTTATTACACTGAATGAAATATGACATTTATATATTAAAAATTACATATAATATAATTTTATTATTAAATAATATCACAAATGGAAAATTGATTGTTGTGTATGATTAATTTTAATTATTCATTTATTTAGAAATTTATAATAAATATTTAATTAAAATAATTTTATTATATGCACTTAATTTAATTATTTAACTTTATTTTTATTTATTATATGAGTTTAATTTAATTATTTAAAATTAAATAATATATTTATTTTATTATATAACTATTTAATTATTTAATAAATTTTAAATAAAATAAATAAATTTAATAATTTATTAAAATATAATTACAGCATTTAATTAATAAAGTTTAATTATAATATTTATTTAATTAATTAAAATTTTATATAATATAATTAATAAATAAATAAAATTAATATATATTAATTTAACTAAATATAATAACTATTCAATTATTATTTTTTATTTAATTTTAATAATGTAATATTTTTATTAAAATATATTGTTAATTTATTAATAAACAAACAATCTGTTATATTAATGATGGAAATTTAATTTATAAAATTATGTTATACATATTAAAATTAATTATATTTAATAATTAAATTATATATTTTTTTGGTATACTATATAAAGGCAAGGAATTATTTATTATTTCAATATATTATTTAATTAAATAAAATAAATAATTATTTTTTCATTGAATGTGAAACCGGTAATAATATATATTGTTTAATTATATCCTTATTTAAAATAATTAGAATACATTATTATTAATAATTATTTAATTTAAATTAATTAATATTGTTAATTTTATTTTAATATTATATTAATATTTAATTATTAATTGAATAGAATAAATGTATATAATTAATTTATTATATACGTTTTAAATTATTTTATTTTTTATGTAACATTAAAATATATTAATAATTTAAATATATTTAATAATAATTTTAAGTAAATATAAATTAAAATTTGTTTTAATATAAAATATTTAATTAATTTAATACTGTAAATTTATTTAATTTTAGTTATGCATAACACAATATATTAATATATTTATTTTATATTTAATGTTACTGTACTATTAAAGTAACTTAGCAATATTAATTAATTTATTTAAAAAATTATCATTTTATTTAATTAATTATAAATATATATTCTTAATTAAATATAATTATTTATATTTAATTATTTTTAATTAATATTATTTATTTAAATTAATATAAAATAAAATATATATTATTTATCTTTTTAATGTGTAAATTATAATATATAATAAATTAATTATTTAATTAATTATAGTAAATATATTTTTTAATTAAATATTATAATATATTTATTATTATATAATATTTTTATTTAATTAATTGTTAATGTAATTCAGTTTAATTTATTATTTTATATGTACATATAGTTCTAAATAAATTATTTAATTTCATTTTATTAAAATGTTAAGTAAAATTTATTTGTTATATATGTTATATATGTTTTATAAGTCTTTATTATATTATTTTAATATAAAAATAATTTTATTTATTAATTTTTTTTTAATATTATATTTTATTAATATTATAATTATATTATTAATGAATGATTTTAATTAATTTATATTGTTTATTTTACTTATATATATTATATTATAATTTATTTCCACTTAATTAATTTAATTATTTTCTATTTTGTTTTAATTAATTTATTACTATTATTGCATTTAATTATAGTTAATAATAATTTTCTTTATCTGTATAATATATTTTTAAAATTATGTTTTATACATTAATACAAATATAAAATATTTTATTTATATTAATTAATTACATATTATTTACATTTATTATTTTAATTAATATATAATACTTATTGACTATTATTTTTATTTTATGTATTTTTTTTATCAAATAATATAAGCAATATAGTATTTTTTAATTAAATTAATTGTTTATGTATTATTAATTTATAAAAATTTATTTATTTAATATATATTTTTTATTATATTTAATTTTATTTATTTATAATTGTATAAAATAATATGTAATTTTCATTTGTCACAATGTCTTTTTTGTTGATTTAGCTATTAATTTTTATTTTAATTGTTATATAATATTATTTTAATATAATTATTCTATTTATTTATTATTATTCCATTTTTATTTTGTGTATACAGAATATTGTTATTTGGTAAAATAATTTGTACCTGTGCAAGAATTTATATATCATTCATAAACCAGCATTATATAGTAATTATAAACTAATTTATTTTTTATTGACTTAAACATTATGAGTCATGTATAATTTCCCTTGAATGTTGTTATTCCTTTTGACATTTCCCATTATTTGTAAAATGTCTGTTAAAAGTTATTAGCGTTATTTCAAGCCGTCTTCCTGTTGAGAACACAGGAAAACCTGTTTATGTATAACTAAGCCTTACAATTTGCGATCATTTTACTTTTAAGTCTAGACATAACACTCCTATGCCAGTTTTTACTTTAACGTTTAGGTGATGTAATTTAATGCAATCAACAGCTATATTTTTATATTGAGCACAATTGTCACACAATGATAACACTAATAAATATGTCTTCTTTTCAATTTGATTTTAACAAAGCTAAAATAAATAACAGAAATATTCACTATAGAATAAGAAGTGTTGTATTTTTAACACGGGATGTTACAATTTTATTTATAAAAATACAAATAATACTTATAAAGTTGCTATCGTGATAACATAAAATGTATTGTGGTGTATTTACACAGCACTTTAGTAGAACAAGCAATATGCATATTTGTATTTTCATATTGAATGTTTTTAACTAAACAGTTTATTATTCTTAGGTATCCTAAAACTATATTTGCTACAAAAGTGTATTAATTGAATATCTAAAACATATTATGTGATGTTAACGAAAATGAAAGAAAAACAAATGGTGTCGTACCCCAATGCAAATAATAAGTTTTAAAGTATCATAAATGTATTAATAGGAAAAAGAGAAAAAAAATTAGTTTCCCGAGTACCTTTATTGTACTGCATAGTTATTTCACGAAATGTATTCAATTCATTGTCTTATGATCATTTTTCTGAAATATCCCTAAATTTTGACTTAAGATTTTTTCGGGTACCTGAATTATAATTTTTGTAACAATAATAATACGTATGAGCTTCATGTTAACATGTCTATTTAGCAACACAACTAGTTGTGTATGAATATTCATCATTTTCGGAGCGTATATAAATTAATTCATAAATTTCAAACATTTCTATATTTGAATGTATATGGGTTTTAAGAAATAAAGAAAATTCATCTTAATGTATGTAATTCATGATTTACCTTATAGCTTCTATATTCTTAAGCAACATTTAATACAAGGCAATTACAGCACTTTTATTAATCCTAAAATTGAGTATATCATTATTATGATTTGACATGATATGTGATCATGTCTGTGATTGTTAAAACTTTTATTTCAGGAAAAAGTGTTTTTGAAGAACTCAAATAAGTGGAACTGCAATTTATTTCAGTAAAAGATGTTTAAAACGATAACAAATTAATTCCTTAATGAAAAAAGTAAAAGAGCCCTTTCTATACTATAAATGTGTTATTGATTTGTTTATTTTTCCTTTTTTTCAGTTGTCACCTTTCGTGCTTTTATTATTAAAAAGTAATTTATAAATTTTAATTGGACAAAAAAGGAACATATTTTTTAGAAACAATTAGACCGTAACACATTCATTTTAGACAGAAAAAACTAAAGGAAAAGGTCAAGATCATTAAAGCCTTAACGCATAATGTATAGCATAGTACGCGTAGAAATGCGTAATATAGATTAGGTGATTTACCTTTAAAGGGTTGAGGCAAACGTAGACGCAAAACACCATGAAAAAGAAAAATTAGGAATACCTTAATAAATATCTATTTGTTTTTCTAAATATCATGAAAAATGAGTTCTATATTTTTAACATTTAGTTGTCTTATGCTTTATTATGCAAAGATAGAGAGGCGTAAATTTTATGATAAAATACAAATACAAATTTATTCGTACTTAAGTATTTACATTAAATCATGAATTTATGAATGCGCACAAGAAAGCATGTTACCCTTTTCAATGTTGTTCATACGTTAAGCAAAAAAGGAAAAAAAATTTTAAATGCATAAGTTTATTCATATATTTTCCATGGAATAGACGTGAAAATGAGAAGCGCTCATTTAGCGCAAATGTTCCTTTTGTAGACATGTAGGAGATAAATTGGCTTAATATATGCTGTTGTAACATTATTTTAGATCCCCATTATCATTTATTTTATCATATTTTTTAGTCCCTAACAGGGCTTCACTGAAAATGTGTGTTATATGACGTATGCAAAATTTTGAACTTAAACGTTTAAGTAGGTAACTGCATTTTTAAAAAATATTTTTGATATTTCTAAATAGATTGCACTTGGGGGTAAAAACAAAACGCATAGTTGCACAACCATAATATGAATAACGGTCTATTTTCAGTTTTGTCCTTTGCATTTGTTCACAAAAAGACTTGGGACGTGTCTTCGCTTTTGCTAAAGAAGCAATGTTCATGCGTAAGGAAAACACATATGTGGTTCAAAGGGTTGTAAATAGCACACTGCACAAAATGGAATTGGCATTTGTATCATATTTTATAAAGGAAAATATTTTACTTGATAATTTCGTTTTTAATTAGCTCCATGGAAGCGTCTCTATGTGCTCATGAATGCATCATCTTATGTTATAAGCGACATTTTTATTGAAAGGAATTAAAAGAGGGCACCAACGTGAAATGTATCATAATTTTTCAAATTTGTCTTGCGCATCGTCTGTAGAAATGTTTATATTTTGATAGCTAAATTTTAATGTATTTATGGAAATAATTTACGATGCAACAAATCAGGGGGGGGAGCTATACAATCCTCCATGTTCTCTAAGAATACTTTATGTAAACCTGAAAATAACTTGAACAAAAATTACAAATACTGTTGTAAATTTTGTTTAGCGAAAAATCTTGGAAAATCTACAAGACCACGTGGTATAAAATAATGAGAGCAGATGCCATAATGAATCCGTTATGCTTCCATGAACATGAAGTATAATTAAATGTACTTCTTGTTACTTCGAATAAAAAAAAAAAAAAATCATATTCAAAAAAAATTCTTACTAAACAATATAATATAAACATAAGGATAAAACATTAGAACATATTTTTTACTCCTTTTTTTTCTGGGCAATAAAATTTGTCAGAAGTGGGGTTCGAACCCACGCCCTTTCGGACAGCGGCCTAAACGCTGCGCCTTAGACCACTCGGCCATCCTGACATTATATTGATGCATGCACAAATTTGTCAATATACAAATATTGTTGTAAAATAAAAAAAAAAAAAATAAATAAATACATAAAAAAATCAAATAGCGCTTATAGAACAGCAGGTAAATGTGATGACAAAAATGAATAAAGTAATCAAAATAAAAGGAGGCAAACAAGCAATGAATCGTCAAACGCAGTAGAGAGCAAAACAATTCTTTTAAAATGATTCAAACGTACATATAAACGTGCACATGTATATATATACATATATGTATACACAAAAGCGGTACGTGTACTTTCAAATTGGCATCCATGAATTAAAAAAAGGACAGTAACGTCAAGTACACTTCAATGCGCGGGGCATTTTAATGTTCTCACATTTTGAGGAATCACAGTTTTACAAAATTTGCTTTTCTCATTTTTATTTACAATAAGTTGATTCGTAATTTTTCTTTCTTTTTTCTGTACACGTTTATCATTTTAATGGGACAAAAATGAATATATTATTGTTGGCAAATGCGATCTGAATGGGACGTATGTTATAATTTGAGGAGCATTTTAAAAAGACATTCACCGGAAAAAAGGCGTTTTCATCATCCATCAGATTAAGCCCCTATGGAAAAAATGAAATTTAAACGATAGATTACACATGTTTTCACTATTTGGATAAGGATAGCATCACCTGCTTTTAATTAAATTGCACATTTTGTTTCTTCCCATTCTTTTAATTGTTTTTTTTTTTGTGTGTACTCTATTTATTTATTATTTTTACAGTGCTGGCAAAAACAAACTGTTCAAAATTAAAGTTTTATTTTTTGCTTATGGATGGACGAAAAGAGAGAACCATTTAATTTGCTACATGCATCTTCACTTTTTTTATGTAACACGTTCATTTTGCTTTATGATTTATTTTGTGGCTGCTCTGCAATTCATTTTGTTTTCACGTGATGTACCAACGCAGCACACATTTTGAGCAATTCCTCAGATAGCCCATTTGGCTGTTCTCGCAACATTTTTTGTTGCACGAAGTGTTTATATAAACTGGAAGGGAAAAAAACAAAAATTTCCCTTTTCACGGAACGTTTTTTATGTATAGCAGTATAAGTGTATACCCAAGCCACAAAAAAGGAAAAGAGGAGGACGCCAAGGAAGCAGCCCCAGTATACAGCAGTAGTGGCAATCGCAAGGGAGCCAGACCCTTTATGAGAATCAAAATGTGCAGCGTTTATTGCCCCCCCGTCGCGGCTTAGTCGTGTTCTATACGAAAAACGTGAACGAATATTCATTCTTAGTTATGGACTCGTTTTAAAGGCCGCCCTGCATATGTGAAGTAGCATCTCAAGCCGTACGTAGAAGTGTAGAGCGTACCGTATCGGCACCACACTTACAAATTACTTCCCATTTTGCAAATTTTTTGGACGTTCATCTGAGGGGAAAAGCTACGAATCATGCCGAGTTTCTTAAAGTGTATTGTGGGTACAACCGAACAGATGGTGATATACTAGTTGGTTCAAATTTGGCCCAGTACATGTACATGTGAATTATTCACCGTAAGGGGGGAAAGTTACACCACAGTCCGTTCTTATTTTATTATTTATTTTTTTGTATTTTTTCCCGTACACCATGGAAAAGAGCGAGCATCAGGATAAGGATGATAATGTAACATCCGATGATGACATATTGATTGAAAATATTAAGAAAAAAAACTGCTGCATTAAAATTAACGACTCAAAACAAATAAATGAAGACAAAAAGGAGGATGCTAAATCAAAGAAGGTTGTGAAGAGTAATAGTAAGACAGTTTTGAACAAAGAGACAAGTATCGTTATTCAAAAGGCGAAGTCGAAAACGAGTGCGAAGGAAAGCAAAGAGGCTTCCTTAAATGAATGTAAGGTGGTAAAAAAAGGTAAGACAGGTGCCAATACGGGGGATGCAGCTAAGGAAAACCCTACTATTAGCAATCAAAAGACAGATAAAAAAAACACGGTGGTGAAAAAAAGAAAATCAAGTGTAAAGGACGAAAAAGACACTAATGGGAAGAAGCACACAGCCGCCAAAATTGTAAAAAAGAGAGCAAGCAAAGTCAAGAAAGAAACAAATAAAAGACCCAAAAAAGTAGTTAAAAAAACAGAAGAAAATTTCGAACCCATAAATAGATGGTGGGAGAAAATAGATCATCAAACTGATATTCAGTGGCATTACTTAGAACATCGGGGTCTTATTTTTTCTCCCCCATACGTACAGCACCATATTCCCATTTTTTATAAAAGCATAAAATTAGAGTTAAATGAAAAAGCAGAGGAGTTAGCTACCTACTGGTG
Source organism: Plasmodium fragile (assembly GCF_000956335.1). Lineage (NCBI taxonomy): Eukaryota > Apicomplexa > Aconoidasida > Haemosporida > Plasmodiidae > Plasmodium > Plasmodium fragile. Next base: position 3,951 of record NW_012192656.1, on the reverse strand, counting down.
TAGTGTGATAGGCACTGATTATTGTACTAAGGAAAAGTTCATATTAAACTTTTTTAAAACCTTCATATGTACCTTAGAGAAGGATAACATAATAAGAAAAGAAAATGAAAACAAATTGAAAAAAGGAGATATATCCAATTTTAAATTTATCGATTTCATGCCAATCAAAGATCACCTAGTTAAGCTAAGAGAAGAAAAACTTAATAGAACGAAAGAAGAAAAAGAAGAAGAAAAAAAATTAAGATCAGAAAAAGAATTACCATATACGTACGCACTGGTTGATTGGATTCGTGAAAAAATTTCGAGCAACAAAGCGGAACCTCCTGGTCTATTTAGAGGTAGAGGAGAACACCCAAAACAGGGGTTGTTGAAAAAAAGAATATTCCCAGAAGATGTGGTAATAAATATAAGCAAAGATGCCCCTGTCCCTCGATTGTACGATGATATGTGTGGTCACTGTTGGGGAGATATTTACCATGACAATAAAGTAACGTGGTTAGCATACTACAAGGACAGTATAAATGATCAGTTAAAGTATACATTTTTATCTGCCCAATCCAAATTTAAAGGTTATAAAGATTTTCTCAAGTACGAAAATGCAAGGAAGCTAAAATCATGTGTTCATAAAATTAGGGAAGATTATAAGCACAAAATGAGGAGCAAAAGCATCCTGGAAAAGCAGTTAGGCACGGCGGTCTATTTGATAGACTTTTTGGCCTTAAGAGTGGGGGGTGAGAAAGACACAGATGAGGAAGCGGATACCGTGGGCTGCTGCAGTTTGCGGGTCGAGCACGTTAGCTTTTCCCACCAGGTGCCCATTAAGGATGGGACCTTGCGGGGGGAAAACGCCAAGGGGCAGAGGGGCAAGGTGAAAAACACGAACGGGGAAGTAGCCAAGGGGGAAATCGCCAAGGGGGAAGTCGCCAAGGGGGAAGTCGTCAAAGGGGAAATCACCAAAGGAGAAACCGCCCCAAACGAAAGTGACAACAAAGACAGCAACAAACTCCCGCTTCCCAAAAACCTAAACGACATAGCGGCAGATCACTGCTATATAACACTTGATTTTTTAGGAAAAGACAGTATCCGATATTTTAACACGGTACTGCTGGACAAGCAAGCATACATCAACATGATCATATTTTGCAAAAACAAACACAAAGATGAAGGGGTGTTTGATCAAATTACCTGTTCAAAATTAAATGATTATTTAAAAGAAATTATGCCAACGTTGTCGGCAAAGGTTTTCCGTACATACAATGCGTCCATTACCCTAGATCAGCAGCTGAAAAGGATAAAAGAAATTCGGGGCAAACCAACGGACCCGCTGCTCGCGTGTTATGATGATTTTCCAAAGAAGAAAAAGAGGAAACTCGGAAACGTAACTTCGTCAACCACTATTCTAAGCGATACAAGTGACTCCACGGAGGAAGGGAGAAGTGGAGATGACAACGCAACAGGTGAAAACGCAACAGGTGAAAACGCAACAGGCGACAACTCCCTTGGCGATAACAGTGCAGTAACCCCAAGTAGAAGTAACACCAACCCTTTCGGAGGCGTCCACGCTAGTGAGAAAAACACCCCCATAGAAGTGGACGTTTCAAATGTAAACGAACTCATCAATTTCTTCAACAACGCCAACAGAGAGGTTGCCATTCTGTGTAACCATCAGAGGAGTATCCCAAAGCAGCACGACACAGCAATGTCCAAAATAAAAAAGCAAATAGAACTCTACACCGAAGATATAAAGGAGTATAAAAAATATTTGCAGTACCTGAAAAACGGAACAAACGAACAAAGCTTTACCTTTGTGTCTAAGGTTGTTGCTTTAGATGGATCGTTAAGACCCAACAAGGTGAAGGAAAACATGAAGGAAGAGTCTTGCAAGAAGAAATTAATTGCTCTCATTAAGAAAGTGGAGCAGTTAAAACACCAAATGAAGGTACGCGATGACAACAAAACAATTGCCCTCGGGACTTCTAAAATAAATTATATGGATCCAAGAATAACCGTCGCCTTCTGCAAAAGGTTTGAAATACCGATAGAGAAAATATTTAATAGGAGCTTAAGGCTTAAATTTCCCTGGGCAATGTTCGTGACGAAGAATTTTAACTTTTAAGAGAGTTGCGTTGCGTTGAAGGGGTTTTAAGGGTTTAGTGTTTAGGGTGGACCGACTGATTAGCGGCCGTGCCACCCGAGAGTAATTAAATCGCCGCACCCGGTGGATAGCGGCGTATGTGTGATTTTAAACCTTACGGCAGTGTCCATGAAGCACACGCTCGCCACACCTGTGCAAATGGAAAAATTTTCCAACCCACACACGAGTGTGTGTTAATAATTCCCTTCAAAGGAATGCTTTTAAACATGACAAAAAAAAAAAAAAAAAAAAAAAAACCAAAGGGGGAAGGAGTTAACGCAGCCCAAACTCCCCTCCAACTCTGCAGTGATGCATGTACCCCTACCGCTAAAACACTTCCAACTCAACACACTCATATGAATACATATCGTTCACCGTAACGCAGTCCTGTTCACATGTGAATATCATGACATTGCCCACGTTGAAATTGTTTAACGAATTGTTCGGAAGGTTAGCCATTTCTTCTTCTAGTTTTCTCTCTATATGATACACAAAAGTGGAAAAAAATTGCATCTCGAAGAGTAGCTTGCTCCCACAGTGTGCACATGTCATGGTGTGTTCCTTGATGTATTTCTTTGTGGATTTATACATGTATAAAAACTTCCCATTATAAGAATACCTTAATATTTGATTGTAGTTTTTACTCAAGTATGAATAAAATTTTACACATCCGTTAAAATCATTTTCGAAGAATTCGATATCACCAATGTCATCCAGATCGTGATCATTCCCTATCGCAAAATCTGCGTCCTCTTCCGTATTTTCCTTATTTCGTTGTTCATACGTTTCATGCATTTTTTTGGCCTTTTCATAGAGGTAGTCTGCTTGTCCACAATCAACTCCATCGTCTTCAATCAGGGAAATGTAAAAAGTGGGTAATTTATACCTGGTGCCTTCTTCTTCCTCTTCTTCTTGCATCAATTTTTCATCTTCCTGGCTCGTTTGGGGCATCCCAAGAAGAAGTTCGTCTCCCTCGTTAGGTTCACTTGCTTGGAAATTATTACCTACCACAGGTGAATCGTGATGTCTTGGCTTTTCATTTACACCAATGAAGGATGCACTAATGGCATTACCAAAAAATGAGTTGTTCCTTTTCTGTTCCGTAGCACTATTCGAAAATAAGGATTTCCAGTCGATTAATTTTTCCTCCATAAAACTTACATCTTGTGTGACACAATCTTCTTTTTTTATATTTTCGTTTGAGAAATCAAAAATGGGTTGTCTCCTATTTGTTCTGCTACAATTGGAGAAGACTCCTTTTTGGGGATCATTTGGATTTGCTCTTCCATTGTGACACATTTCCCCTTTAACACAGCCGTCTATCCCTAACTCTGAGCCTACTTGATCACCACCCACATTTTGAAATAGCTTTTTTTTCCCCTTAATGCACACCCAACTATTCTTATTCACATTGCACTTCCCACTGTTCAGGCAGCAAAACAAGTATAGTACTCTTACGTACTCATTATACGATGTTGATAATTGGAATAAAAACGTCAAGTCATTTTTGCACGTTGGACACTCCAAACTAAAGTTCGTTGGTTTTTTCCCATATAACCACACGGGGGCGCCACCGAATTTGGAGTCATTTTTCAGGTCAAACTTCTCGTCAGTTTTCTTTGATAGCACTCCAATGTACATGCTTTCTTTTGGGGGCACGGTTAGGGGAAAGTAATGCTCTTTTATTTTATGTGCCTTTTTTATTTTTCGCCCCCCCTTTTTTTTTTTGAGGCAAACCTTTTTAAGAGAACTTATAAAAGAGTTGAGCGTTTAAGTTGTACATAGCAGTACACCTGTGTTGGAAATTTTTTTTTTTT
>NW_012192655.1:101346-107175 GCF_000956335.1 Plasmodium fragile | reverse complement strand
TTTTTTTTTTTTTCTTTTTTATCATATGAAGCGCTCTTCCTGTTTTATTCTGTTGTTGATTTGTGGTACTGCTGGTTAGCAGCACTGCAGATTAGCTGTGTTGTTGATTAGCAGTGTTATTTTATTTGTATTTATATATGTTTCAAATCTTTATATAAATAGAGCATAAATAGGCATAAAATACATTTAACAAACTAAAGGCGTTAACAGCCAAAGTACTACTTTTTGACACTCGCCAAATGTAAGTACATCAAAGAAAACAAATACTAACAGGTGTTGGGTTTAGAGCGCTGGGTAATTATCCGCGCACATAAATTTGCCGGATGGCACTCCCATGTACATACGACTGGTGTTCATGAAGATTTTGAGGAACCAAGTGGGAAAATATGTGGTATACAGAGAAACATTATAAAAAGAATACAAATTATTCGTTGTTTTGGGGGGGGGGGCAAAAATTTACGTACATAAAAATATATGTACAACAGTTGAGTTCATATGGAGAACAGGCAACTGAGCATATATGGGTTCAGGCGCATGGTTTTACGCCTATACTTCACAGGTGCGCTTCAAAAGTACACAACGCGAATGTACATCCAGATGTACACTTAAAAATAGGTGTTCTTTTTCTGTTTTTTTTTTCGCTTAAATGAGTTAACACATAACGGAGGGTGATGTAAATAATTCGAATGTATCTAATGTAACAAGAACATACGTACGTACATACGCACGCATAGATGAAGATGATCAACTTTTAAAGGTATGCCAAAATTGGGTATCTATTAAAGCAACTGTGCTGGCATATATAGATGCGCACGAATGGGGAAATGATGAAGGCAAACATATTCAATGGGTAACGTATAGGTGGAGGTATGTTAACACGTCGCGGGGGGGGCAAGCTGAACGAGTTGTCGTGTTGTCGCGTTGCACGCCTGCGCGCTACACGAATGTGGGATGCATACACGTATGCATATAATTACTTACAAAACAACGAAAATGAAAACACAAATAAATTAACGCTGTTTCGCCCATTTAAATCGAATACTTCAGATGTATATTTACAACACATATAAAGATTAAAAGGGAGTTTAAATATGAATTAACAAAATGAAGCTAATTTACATAGCCATATACATATGTACACGTACATTTGTATACGCGGTATAAAAATAAATAATAACAAGGCTAAAAATAAAAACAGGCGTGGATACGCATACATAATGTGGTATACTCTGATATACCATGCGCACAATTGTGACATACTTACATATTGTACAGATACATTATATACACATATTATAGGCCAAAGGGAAAATTCAAAACAACTGGAATATTAATTAAAAACATACGTAAATATTTGATGCATAAGGCTGATTCATAAGGTTGTTATATAAGGTTGATAATAAAATTGATTCATACGGTTGATGCATAAGGTTCATGCATAAGGCTGTTACATAATGTTGTTACATAAAGTTGTTACATAAGGTTGATAATAAAGTTGATGCATAGGGTTCATGAATAAAAAGTTGAAGATTCGTCAACACCTGCAGTTGTACATCGTTACAATTGAAAAAATAAAAATTTTTGAATGCAAAATGAAAAAAATATATTTGCCAATTTTTTTTTTTTCTTTGTTGTTTTTTTTTTTTTTTTTAATTATTTGCTCATCGTTATAACATCCATTTATGTAGCTATAATATTCCTCTTGGATATTTACCCTGTAATTTCACCCGGGGAGATACCCGATTTGTTATGTGGCTGCTTTTACTACTGTTCAAAGTAGGCGCACGCACTGCATAGCAAAATATGTGCATAATATCCTTACGTAACTTGCACGCATATATGTACATATTCTGCACAAATGACACATGTAACAGGGAAATGTAAAAAAAAAAAAAATGCCAAGTTCCTCACGTGGAACCTCACGAATCGCAATGACACAGAGTAACAGTTGAGCTGAACAACATTTGAGGGGTTCGTGAATTTAAAAAAAAAAAAAATGTGAAAGAAAAGTATGACACAACGATGATATATCCGCAGGTTTATGTAAATGCATAAGCATACACCGATGTGGGTAACGGAGGCAAGGTGAAAAGGCATAAAAGTTTATCTTATCAAAAAGGCCACATAACAAATTTTCACATTTTAAAAAACACTTAATTGATTTTACATTTAAAACGCACATGTTCCATGTAAAATAATAAATTATTTAGTTGGCGCTGTTTAATGTGAAAAAAAAGGTGATGTATAATTTTGAATTACCACGGTGTGGCCCATATGTCACGTATATGTGTGCGGTAGTTTATATATAAATTGTGCATTAAAATATACACGTGAGCGTGATGATAAGCACATTTTTTTTTTTGTTTTTTGCAGTTCTTCGTGTTACTATCACGGGGAGTTCCTTTTTTTATTTTATTATTATTTTTTTTTTTTTCTATTTTGTATCGTTTTTTTAAGGTGTTCAAAAATGTAGAAAACGGTTTGTAGGATATAAGGCAAGAACAAAATGAGCATTTGTAATGTGAAGGTAAGGATTCGGGTAATCACCCCGGGTGAGCAACGTTAGATGTGCATTTATAGGTGCGGTTCAAATGCACATTAAGTGTAAAGGCGTAAACTGGCTTCTCCACCTGTACATAGTTGTTCCTAAACGCGCAGGGTTACATTTTTTGCACAGATGGCGTAAGCACGAAAAACGTATGATTATAAATATAGCTCAATTGTTTTCTAATCATTTAAGTGAACACCTCAACCACAAAGAGAGTTTACCTTCAACATGGCTTACAACACATATAAATTATTTTATTTTTAACATTTTTGAAAAAGGTTTTTTCTTAAATGGGAAAGTTGTGCCAAATGTAGATACATATGTAGCGCATGCCTAAACTGTGTATATATTAATTTATGAGTCCAGGTAATCATACATATATCTAAGTGGACATATTTGCAAAATAGGGCTTTATACATTTTACATGATAAAAAAGAATCTTTCCCCTTCCAGCCACACACAGTGGCACACTATATATATATGCATAAGTGCATGCTTAACATTCCGCTTTTAAGTGAAAAGTCTACAAAAATGATAAAATGAGAAAATGGTTAAATACTCCCAATGAGATACCCTGCGGGGTTACCGAAGTGAAACTCTCCCGATCTCTTTATGTGTCAAAAAGGGGCATGTAAAAAATGTAGCCAAGTAGCGCCAATTCTTCACACAGCACATAACGCTTATGTGTATCTTCACATATAAATAAGTTTGCACATCTGTGCTGGTGGTGGCGCGTGCACGTGCATTGCTTTATCAGGGTATGTGATGCAGCAAATGCAGCCCTCGTTGATATGGGTTCCTCCTATGTTTAGGACAGCACCACAATTCATCTTAAGTATAACACCACTAGCCTAAACACAAAAACTCAGTTTTAGGTTCTAAGAGGTGGAATGGCAAAAGTAAAATAATGTAAAACTAAGTAAAAGGGTTATCTATCCAAGGCTTCCAAGCAAGCACGCAACTTAGTGAACTATCCTCCCCAGGTAGTCCCATTTGACCCATAGAAAAAAGAAGCGTCATTGCAACGAAAAGGGAAATTCAAAAAATTCCAACGATGGGGGAGTTATATATTATAAGCGAAAGCAATGTACATAATAAGTAGCTGGTCCCTTTCTGCAGAAAAATGTTCCATGTATAAATGATTCTATACCACAGGTAACGTTCACGTATATATCGAGAAGCAATTCGCTAACGATGCGATTCTACATCTCTTTAAAAAGGAAGTAAAAATGATTGTGTACCCAATAAGTCATAGGAGGGCAGTATGCATAAACGTAAGTTAACGATACGATTGCAGCATGTGTTTCTATTTATACACACACCGCATCTCATTGCGGACATATTAATTTTGAGCAAGTGATCATATTGAGCAAATGAACTGCTATGTGTGCCATGCTCAAAGTGCATGTGTAACGTCGCATAGGTTTCATTATTTACATGTTGCCCTTTATCTTCAAAGTTAGTTATTTGTCCTGATAAAATAAAAGCGACTGCTTCACTACGTGACGAACTATGCGCACATCATACAAGATCTTACCTGTAACGAATTAAGGTAGGTTTTCTTGTCCCCATTTTTTTTTATTTTTTTTTTTTAGCCTCCTTTATTATTGTCGCATTTATGTTTTCATATGTTGGCTGCGTTTCTACGAATCTGACATTTTTGAACTACTTCTCCGTTCACATGGCAACGCAGAAACACACGAGCTTCATTTTTTACTTTACGCAACTGTATTTGTTACTTTTGCTGTGGATGATTTGGCGCTAGTTTATGCATCTAGCGTGGCAGCAGAATGGGCACCTTTTTTGCTACTAGTGCTTGAGCCTTTGCAGGTACAAGCATGCATGAATACGTACACACACACACAAACACGTGTGTATTTATATCTTTGTAACCTCCTTATCGATGTTAGAGGAACAGTTCAACATTATCACACTTTTGTCACAACTAAAAGAGGCCCCTAGGAATGCACCTCACATGCTCAAGTAGGTATCGTCCATGTGCCACTATAAGGAAGAGCGAATAGAACAACTTGCATATGATATGCCAACATGTAAGAAGTCCCTCCTTGAGACTTATTTACTCAAACACAAGCAGCTGTTCCTTAAGTGTTACGAAACGTGGAGGTTACGAACATTTTGTAGTAGGAATAAATTACCACGTAGATCGCTATTTCGTGTCAAAACCCCTTGCGTTCTGTTTGCTTCCTCCCAACTGCTGTCAGTCGTGCACAAGCCGAACCTAACTTTAAAGGGGGATTTAACTCTCTTGGTTTTCTTATTGTTGCCTAATTTTTTTCCTCCACTAATCGTACAGCTGTGCGCTTACGCACGCACTGTGTAAGGAGCGCCGTAGCAGCTAAAACTAAGCGCATCATAAAGAAGGTTACAAGAGGTTACTTTTTTCACCATCGTCACTGCGAAATATTTTTAAAATAAGAAAAAGGAAACCCTTTTTACGTTAACAATTCAGCAAAAAAAAAAATTATATTTAATGCATATTGCAACCCCGCCCCGACGAAACAACATCCTCCACAATGTCTGCACTTGTTCTGCGTTATGCACACGTCGTTTGAACACGCAACAGCATAAGCCAAAAGGTGAAACCCTTTCCTTACAGATCGTTTCCAAGTAAATCACTAAATTGATAGCTTTTTATTCCATTTTTTTTTTTCGCTTCCATAATAATTTTTTTGCTACTGTTTTTTAAAAAAAACAAAAAAAAAAAAACTATGTACGGTTCAACAATGATCTTTAAATGTTTATAGGCGTTTTTTTTAAATTTATCGTTCGTATAAATATTGAATAATTAAAAAAAAAAAAAGTACACGTATGGACATAATTTTAAGAAATTGCATGTATCAACATATACACACGTTTTCGTTTTATTAATAATTTTCTGTTACATGTTTTGAATGCATTCTTTCTCTATTTCTGCGTGTACAGAAACATAAATACACTGATGTAAAAATATATATATGTGGGTGTATATATGCATACGTACGCATATGTATATACACACACATATATATACATATTTACATACGTACGTGCACATGCATGCGCATCAGGAGTTAAAAATACAGTTAAATTCAAAATAGTTAAGGCGTGTTTTGTTTTAAAAAAACAGGTTCACTAGTAAGTTTCACAATTGTTAAAAAATTGATAAAATTACAAGATGCATGGTCAAATATATATGCCATCTTTTTTGAAGACTTCTTTTTTTTTTTTTTTTTTTTTTTTTTTTCTTTTTTTTTTTTTTTTTTTTTTTTTTTTTTTTTTTT
>NW_012192655.1:86539-100251 GCF_000956335.1 Plasmodium fragile | reverse complement strand
TTTTTTTTTTTTTTTTTTTTTTTTTTTTTTTCCTTTTTTTAGTTTTTTTTCTGTTCTTTTTTTATTATTAATGCATAAGTAGAGTAGTGCGTCCCGTTGATAATATCCATTTTTTATAATGTCATAAAACTTTTCATACGGGGGTATTTAATAAAGGCGTGCGTATGCAGCTATACATGTGGACCCGTAACTACAATAAGTAGTGAGAGGGGTGCGGGATATATATACGTTTGTACTTCCCACAGTATTTGAAAAACAATTGCCGCATTATGTCTATGCACCACTGGTGGTGTACTTTGTTACGGCTTTGGTTCCTTCAGAGACGGCGTGTTTTGACAATTCTCCAGGTAAAAGTAACCTAACGGCAGTTTGAATTTCACGTGATGACAAGGTTCTCTTTTTATTATAACGAATTAGTCTAGTTGCTTCGGTAACTAATCTGTCAAATATATCATTAATGAAGGAATTCATAATATTCATGCTTTTTTTGGTCACACCAGTTTCTGGATGCACTTGTTTTAAAACTTTAAAAATGTAAAGTGAAAATGACTCTGTTCTTCTTTTTCTCTTATGCCTTGGTCCCAAAGTTTTTCCTGCAGTTTTCTTTGCAGCTTGAGATTTTTGAGCTGGTCCTTTTCCTGACATTTTGTTGTTATTTTATACAGAAAAAAGAAATGTTCTTTGGTTAGTTAACTTTATTTAAAAAAAAAAAAAAGGGATAATTCCTGTTATTTCCGCAGAATTATTTTTTTGTAATATATTATTTCAATTAAATTTTATCTCAACTTTTTATTCAAAATGGGATGAAGAATTGATATTATACAAATGCAATCGTTTGTTTTTTAACAAAAATGGGTAAACGTGAAAGCGGGAAAAAAAGAAAACGAAAAATAAATAAAAGAAAAAAAAGAAAAAGAAAATAGGTAAAAAAGAAACTTTAATTGATAACTACTTATTTCGTACCAACGAAAAATTTAATGTAACATAAATGTACCGTAAGGTTTTTTGTTAAGCGTGTTACATTATAAATGCAATATGTACCCGTACAATAAAGTACATTCTTTTACAATGCAAAAAAAAAAAAAAAACAAACAAAAAATTGGCAAAAGGGGAACACATAAACCGTATATAATAATAAATGTATAAAAATATGCGAACATGTAAATATATAAGTTTTACTTATATACAAACACAGCACAATTTTTTCTGCAATAAGAAATTTTTTTTCATGCAAGAACAAAAAAAAAAGTTAAAAATTTAAGATTTTATTTCATACTAAACCGTGACAGGAAAAAAACAATTATATATAAGTGAAATATCCGAAAGCACAAAAGAGGCGTACTGCAAGTAACGCAAGTATAACTTTTTTATACAATAATGATGAGCGTAAATATAAAAATAAATATATAATGCATATATATACATATATATTTACCCATATTCAAATATATGTGCGTATATGTATATTTATACATTTGCGCTATGCGCGGAGGTTAAAAGTAAAATTTGCGCAGCAACCGGATTTAGTACAATAGTGTAAATTATCGTTCAATTATTTATACACGCTTGGTTGTCACATGACATGTTCACATTTTATTTTTGGTAAAATTCACACTGTCTTCATAAACTGAAAAATCAGGAAGAAACCCGAACCTCTTAGCAGTTGCGCGTAAACATGCGTTGCCGGTGACTATATATTCGAAATGCACGTTTTTCTGTTCATCTCTGTGACATGTGTACGTGACGGTGTAAGGTGGAATTATATATACGCATATTAACATTCGCACAAAAAAGTACGAGATATGTGATATAGTGCAATTATGAGTTGCTCAAACGGGTACGCTGCCGCGCAACTACCTCTGGGGAAAATCTGGTTCGTCCAAAAAGCAGACTTATTTTGCCATTTTGTGTGCTCGTTGACAATTTGGAATGTTCAAGGCAAAAAATGTGATCAGTTTTTGCAACCATGCGTTTTGCCTTGCGACATTACAGAGTAATGTGCTGAACTGCGCTATAACCTCATGGGGTACTATAAATACTGCATGTGTATACATGCTGTGCGATTATGCTCATTTTGTCCCAAGTTGATCACAAAAAAAAAAAAAAAAAATACAGAGCGAGAAAAAGTATGTTCTTAATTAAATCGTTTTGCACCAGTTGTCCCTTGGAACATGATAATTGCGCACTTGTTTTTTTTTTTTTCATACGATTCACGTATTGCTATTTTCTTATTTTCACCAAATCTCTTATTTTTCCGTTTTTTCCTTTTGTAATTTTAGCAATTCATTCTGCTACTCGTGTTTAAACGATTAAATTGAGAAAGTCGAAAAAAAATAAAAAAGGTTGATATGCATCATGTGTTGCATTTTTACAAATTAAGCAACACGAAGATTTACCCTTTTTTTTGCGCATAAAATGTGTGCACATGGACGAAAAAACAGAATAACCATGTCCACACGAGGTCACAATTTAAGGCGTTAACACGAGCATACCTCACTTGTACACATATGTGAGTTGGGATTAACCAGTGGAAAACAAAAAAAAAAAAGAAAAAAAAGAATTGCGTAAATCTCCATTTAATACAACAATTGGTGTTTCCTTAAAGCTATGCAATAGTAGGAAAGCTTGTGTGTCCCCATTTGGGGGCTAGGTTGTGTATTTGCTTTGTATTTCTTCTCGCATCATTACATGCAGGGTAACATTACAGCGCGTGAGCTCCCTCATGCGCATGCAGATGGTCACTCGTTTTGCAGCACTGCGCGTATGGACCTATATATACAGATACATATATATTTGCACATGTACGTGTGCATGTGTGCATCCTTTTGAGCACCCACTTTACACACTGTGAAACCCGGGAGCACACACGGTGCGATGTGCCCGCATTGCTCAAATGAACAACTTGCGAACTTCGTAAACCAAATGTGTGTGCAATTAAAATTTCGCAATTTTGACGGGCGCAAAAACGTTTTCATGCCAAGGGGTTACTCAGCCGTGCTTTAACGTTCATTGCGGGCTTGTCACCTCGAGTTGTCCCTTTTTTTCAATTCGACCAAGTGCATTTAACGATACAGGGAAAAATGCTCACGCAAATTTTTCAAATTTAGTTTAACTCATTCTAGCACAGTTTAATTTCTGTATCGAGCGAGTGTTTCACTATTTGGGAGGCACATTCTTTTGGTTTGTTCATAAAGGGACGTATCTTTAAACGAACCGAGCTCTCTCCAGTCATGCACTTCATAATGACCCTCTTCAGAGCCCAGCAAGTGAGCGGCAAAAAAAAAAAAAAAAAAGTTTTCTTTATCTTTCGAATTTGACAGCATGTGGAATGTCCTTACGCGTTCTTTAGACAAATGTATATTTTATAAAAAGGAACAATGACGTGAAATACGCACTTGTACTACAAACATTTTATCGTTATTCATGTTGATAAAAAAAAAAAAATTAATTTTTAAAGATGAAAAAACGGAAGGTTTAGCAAAGTCTAAGACCATGCTAAAAAAGCCCACACATTTGAATGGTCCCTCTCTTAATTGTTCTTAAAAAAAATGGTATAAGGATGTATTAGTGTACGTTCGGTAATTCCTCCCCTGAGGAATGACGACTCCTTAATGGTGACACCGATTTTACTCCAACGTATGTAACAGATACACGTGTCATTCCTCACGTAAATAGCCAAGTTTTGTACATAAGCAATCTGTGTGGTTTAATGAGTCCCCGAGGGGCAACGCAAATTAGTTGGATGCATGGTGTGTCATTTATTCGCGTATAGAATATTCAGTCTACGCATTCGTCTAGCTTGACTTTTCTCCCTAATTAATTATCCTTGCATCATAGATAGTTCAAATAGAGCACGATATATGTATTCATGTATGTACTTTTTTCTCATTGCGCTATGTTGTACGCAAGAGAGCCAAAATGGGATGGAAAGCCCATCCATAGGTGAATAGCCAAAATATGAATCACTATGATGATTATTCTATCCCGCGTTTGTTGCAAAATTTGCGTTTATTTTATTTTTTTTTTCCCCCCCTTTTTAGAAAGCTTCATTAATTTTGGAAAACACGTGCTGTGTTGCAAAATTCGACACGCAGTTATTTTTCTTCTGTTCTAACAAGTCAAACTGTAATCCCCTCTGTTTATCTACATAAGGAATGATAAAATTACCGACCAGATCTTTGACTATGAGTTTGTTATTTTCATCGCTATTATTATCTAATGAGTTGTAAATTTGGTTGAGTTGTTCAGCTTTTTTTTTGGTCCTTATCAGAGCTTCTTCCTTGGATGCGTCATTGATTGCTTTACTTAAAATGTCCTCCAAGTAAGAATCAACGGTTTGATTATTTAGTCCCATAATTTCATTGAATATATAATCTTCCTTTTCTCTCAATAGAAACTCAGCTTGTCTTTTTCCCTTTTCTTTGCATTCCTTTAATCTTCTTTCCCTTTCTGCATATTTGACGAGCACGGCTATTTTCCTTTCTTCTTCATATTTCTCCAATTCGTTGGATAAAGAATCTAGCAATTCAGATATGTATTTGCCTTGCACATTTTCTAAGTAAGAATCAACTTTTATTTCTTCAAAATTTTCCTTTTCGAATAGATCTTTTTCCTTTGCACTAATTTGATCTATTTTTTCGTACGCTTTTAATTCTTCAATTAAATCGCTGTAAGATTCTTTTCCATCATTCATTAACATTTTTATAGCTTTTCCCCTAAGCACATTTTGTAACTGCAAAATATTTTTTTCGAATATGTCTTGTTGACTGGACTTGACCTCTATCGAGGGGAAGTTAATTTTCATGCACTGTGGTTTTTTTTGCGTCTTGATGGATTCTCCCAACACGTATTCGTCTGATGTGTATTTGCTTTCCTCTTTATTTAAATATCTGTAAAATGTGTCAATGATTTGCTTATTCTTTTTCTCTTCATATTTAGAGGACTTGTCGTACTTCTTTTCCCCCTGTGTGTATGATTTATCCAAATCGATGTTCAAGTCGTTGAGGTCATTCAAGTTGAGGAGGTTGTCAATTTTGTTTGACGTCTTTTCGTTTATTTTTTTTGGAACAGTTCCATTTCTTTCCAGTTCTAAGTTGTAGTTTGAAGTGTGATCATTCATATGATCGACTATGTCCTTTTTTTCATTAAAAATTGTTTTCATATTATTTTTCCTTTCTACAAATAAATTTCTCATATCTCTTGCTTTTTCCTTTTCAAAATTTTCGATAATTTTATCTTTATTCTTATCTCTATTTTGAACAATTTTTTCGACCTCGTAAAATATTTTATCTGCTTTTTCTGTGTCTCTTTGTATCATTACTTTTTTTAACAATTTCATTTTTTTTTCTTGTAATTCTTTTATTCTTTTTTCCCTGTCTGCCCATTCGTGATATTCTATTTCTTCCAAGATTCTTCTCTTTTCTTGTAAATTTTTGATGTTTTCATTTTTATTTATTTGCTCTTCTAGCATTCTTTTTTCTTTTAATTTTCTGACAATTTGGATATTTTCACTGTTAACTGATAAGTTCTTTTCCAGGCACAGGTTGGCCAATTCTTTAATTTCTTTCTTCTTTTGTTCTAACTTATCAATTTCTTTGGTTGCTCCTTCTGCCTTTGCGGACTCATTCATCGTTCCTTCCTTGGTGTTGTTCTCATTTTCAGCCTTTTTTCGTTCTTCTTTCTGGGAAGTATGGCCACCTATATGTTTTACGGAAGTACCCTCCTTACTAGACAGCTGCGTTTTTCCCCCACTGCCGGTAAGTATACTCGATTTCCCTTTTAACTTTTCATTTAACTTTTTGTTTGTATAATAGATGTCTGCAACCTTCCTATTTCTACGGCTAATATTTTTACTCTTTTCATCAATTAGAACATTTTCGTCATTTTTGTCATTTTCGCCAAACCTGCTTCGCACCCTTGGTTTCATGTAATTGCTCATTTTGCCGGGGTGACGTGATTACAAGAAGAGCAAATTCGGCGAGCGCAGCAGGAAAGAGCGTATTTTCTTTTTTTTTTTTTTTTTTGCTAATTTGGCAAAAATACTCAAAGGGTTAAAGCATTGTGGACACATTTATATTTAATGTGTAGCTTTTCCCCCACGAGCCGCCTTATTTTTATTTTGCTTAAAATATAATGTTAGCTTAGAATGTGTTAACAGTGAACGGCCTTTTTTACTCCTATTTTTAAGTTAATATTGTCAAGCAAGGTAAGAATGATACTTGCGCAAATTAAAAAAAAAAAAGAAAAAAAATCGCGTAGACAAACATTTTAGTGTTTAAGACGCTGAGGAAAACAAAGTTATCCATCTTTTTACCGTTGCACATGGGAACGTGTATTCATTTTTAGTTTTTTATACTGCGGTAGAAATAGGACGCGTGTAGGGGGTCTAAAAGAAAACCTGTTTTTTAATAAGTTTTTTTTTTTTACCTATTAGTGAGCTGCCTATCGCGCATCCTTTCATTTTATTGCCAGACAGGATTAAAATTTGGCGGTACATTTTTATAGAGGGCTCAGCTCACAATTTTAGCCACACGTTAATGCCCATTCTCGTTTCATTCAAGTTCCGATCAGAACCTTTTGTCCTCCTTATAACCATTTGGAAAGATAAAAAAATAAGCGTCACAGCGTGGAATGTGTAAAAATCACGTTGCTGTGCATAGTGATACGCTAGAAAACTTTTCCCTCAAAAGAACAGACAATGAGCATGTTTCATTAACAAATGAATCCCCTTCTGGATATCATTTCTATTGGAGAACGAGGGAAAGCTGAGTTATGTTATAATTTCGAACGGAACATCCTTTCTTTTATTGTTGCCATTCGTTAACCGTGTACAAACACTTATCCTTACGAATTTTTAACAAAAGAAAATGAAATGTCTATGGACCACTTTCATTTTTTTATCACACTGAATTGGTTTCACCAGGATGGCAAAGGCATTAACTGATCATTAATTTAAACACTACCGTGTGCTTATGGTAGGTGTGAACGCACAACATTGTATACGTTTCAGGTGGTCATTCTTTTGGCCTTTTCTTAATTCTCAAGACCCATCCTCGACATCGAGCTTTGTGCACATACGTATATATGCATATCATTATGGTTTGCAAAAATGCATAAGTGGGCTCGCGCATGTTTTCCAACAATGCTAGGGGAATTTTTTCCTACATATGAGAATATACGAATGCACGTAACACATTATTTGTGTATGTATACGTGCTCGCTCTTTTCCACATTGCGCCTGTTTCCCTCGTTCCATCCCGGACAATAATGATGACGGGGGAAAAATAAAATTCGGCCTCTGTAATTGTAAAGGTACTAACCAAATTCAAAAAAGTGATTTGTTTGTAATTTGCGTAAATACTTTTTATACCCCAATATGCGTATTTTTTTTATACAAGCGCGTAAATGCGTTTTTTTATGTGCAGCAAAATAATACATATTTAACGAATGAACATTTTTTTTTTTTCTTGGCGCATGTATTTTTTTTTTTTTTTTTTTTTTTTTTCCAAAGTTAAGGAAAATAATTTCCGAAAACATTTTTTACCTCTAAATTTGTATGATATATATATTATGCATACATATGCGTTTATTTACATGGGCATATTATATATTTTCCATTTTTAATGCGCTGTTTGATTTCTCTTTTTTTTCGTGTTCAGAGTAAAAATATTTGAGTTTAGCGAAGATAAGGGAAAATGAGTTCTTTAGCGCGCTAATTAACCCCCAATTCAGCTTTTTTCCCGCATAAATACAAACCGTTATACGGTGTAATATATTTTTGTATGTGCGCTCGCTCCCCTATTTTTATGCCTCTGAGCGAGTTAAAAAAAACAAAGTTCAAAGATGAATTTCTTTTTAAGCAAACCCAATATAAGGAGCACGAAATCTGAAGTCATCCATAAGGCAAACAACAATAATGTTAGCGACAACACTGTTAACAGCAACAATGTCAGCGACAACAATGTTGGGGGTAACAACGTCGGCGATAACCACGTCGGCAGCCATCATCCCGGCAGTCACCACATCGGAAGTCACAACGTAGGCCATAACGGAAGAATGCCAAATGACCCGGGCAGTAGCAATTTTCTACTTGAAAATAACAACGGCTACGCATACTCCAACTGTGACGCAGATGGAAGATCAGAAATCCACTACAGTAACAAAGCTTACGACCCGCAGTATAGCATGTACATGAATAAAATAGCAAACGAGGCCAGGTCTACAAGAAACCACACATCTACCCACAGAATATATTCGCCCAGATCACAGTCCATAAATATATTTGCTCCAAAAGTGAATAGGACATCTAACATATCGAGAAATTTTGATGATAGAATGTCGAACATTTCTTTTTACACCAATAACAAAAAAAAACTGAACAAAACATCCATCCTCGAATCTAATGATAGCTTCAAAACGCAGCCCAATTCGCAGATCGTCGAGCAATCCCTAGATTTACTTAAACATCTAGTGCATCAGGAAAATAGGGAACAATACTTATGCGCGCATGAAAATGATAAAAAAAATAAATTAATATTAAAACTAATCGATCAAGCTAAAAGAAATGATGAAAGAGTACAAGGGTTGCAAACAGAATGTGCCAGTAACAATTCGATTGACAGTTACCAAAAAAGAATGGACATGCTACATTTAAAATTTATGAAATTAAAATATGAATATTCTCATCTTAACAACGAAAATGTTATTTTAAAAAAACAGATCAGGAATATAAAAGACAGTTATCATATGATAAATCCGAAAAGTGCTACCGTGTCCTTTCCCCGGGGACCCATACCGGAGGAGGCGCTTCGAAGTAATGATACCGGCAACGCTAGCAGCATCAGTAACATGGGCGTTATGGGCAGCATGAGCAATGTTAATAATGAACACAGGATGATACAGCAACAAGGGGGAAGAGTAGTTTTAAACAAAACGACAAGTATTAACACTATGCAACAACCTGTGATTCCCCCATTTGAAAAAAAAAAATTAGTAGACTGCCAAGTCCAAACGGAATGCACCTTAACAAGCCCTATACCAGACAGACCGGATGATAACAAAATGGAAGATCCCCAGTCAGCCTTCAATGTCAGTGGGAACAATTTAAATTCCAATTTGCTAAATGATAATTATCTTAGCGAATTACGAGAACAAATCAGGAACGAAGTTACACAAGAAATCACAAACAAGTTAGAGCAAAAATACAAAGACGAATTGCTCATGTTGCGACAGACCATAGAGAATAATAAGATGCAAAATGAAAATATGGCTGAAGAAATTTCCATTGATAACGTTCTCAACAATACTAAGCATAAACTGGATGAACAAATAAATGAGACAATTAACAAGTATAAAAATAGCCTTGTCGATCATTTTAAGGAATTAATAAATGCAGCTAGCGAGGGAAGAAAAAGTATAGGTCAGATGCATTCGAAGGGGGATGGAAATGTTAATGGACAGGCGAACACTGATGTGGATAATGTTGCTTCTCTCTCCATTAATGACAAAATTAATGAATGCATAAGCTTGTTCGAAAGTATCATCCAGAAAAAAATAAACGCTAAAAAAATAAAAGAGAAGAAGGAAATGGACGATAGTACTAGCATAATAAGCGCCCTTAACAACATAAACACAGACATAAACGACATTGACGATATGATGGATAAGTTGCATGCAACTGTCGGACAGACTCATTTTTCGGATGATGCAGAGAGCTCACTAGGAGAAGTCGACCTTTTGGGGAAGGCCACCTCCGTTAGTGACGATTTAGAGTTGGAGGAAGAGGCCAGTCGTAGATCATTAAGTGGGGCGCTTGAGAGTGGCGGAGAGGGTGAGCTACAGGAGGAAGTGACGACAGGCATGGATAAGGCGAGAAAATTCCCTAAAAGGAGCGACAATATTGGGGATAACGTTGACGGTCCAATGTCCATTCGTAGCGATGGCCCCGCGTCCGTCCTTACTGATGGTGGCACATCGAGTCAAAAGGGAAAAAATAGCACCAAGGGAGACTCCTCCCATAGGAGTAACTTCCACGTGGATAGCCCTCTACCTGATAACAAGATTGACCTGATGGGCAATATGACCATGGAGATTAATCCTTATTCGGAAGAGTCAGCCGAGGTTAGAGAAGAACGTTCGAGTGATGTAAGAAGTAAAAATGTGAATATGGTTATGCATCATTCGGAGAGCGGCCTGGCAAGTGGTAATCATACCGGTGTGCATACCGATGTGCATTGGAACGTTCTCGTGGATCATAACGCGGGGGGGGAGGCAAATGGCCACTTTAAGCAAGCTCCCCAAGGTGTCCACAACACCAGGCATATTGTAGAAGGTATGGCGGAACAGAGTTTTAATAATGAGCAGATATTCGATAGAGAAGAAGGCCCTCATAATTTAGCACCCAACGATATCGGCCCGTATGACAATCCCAAGGGGGACTTTCCAACAGGGAAAGACAACGAAGATATACCCACAGAATCACCTGATGATAAAAATAAAGATAGCGTAGACACTGAAAAGGAGAAGAAAAAAAGCAAATGGAAAAATATTTTCTCCACCAAAAAAACAAAAAAGAAAAATCTAAGTGACAATTTCGGCAATGACACAGAATTGTGGTCCAAAAATGAAAATGATGAAAAGAATGTTAAAGGGAATGCCAATGACGAAAACTTTTATAACAGTACCAAAGCCAATAATACCCTTCCCAATAATGTGCAAATTGAGGAAGGAGAAATAGACGTCATAACGAATGGCGTAAATGATGGCAAGCAGATTGAAATCCAAAGTGACGCACATAAATTTGCAAGTGCAGGTTATCCAGGTAACCAACCTTTTATGCATCCGTCAGGAGATGGAAACGGAGAGATGGTTGCAAAAAGTGCATATGGCTTTAATAAGGGAGAGGAAGAATTACACCACGGTCATTCTAGTGCAATGATGAATAACGCTTTGTCAGTAAATCGTGCCACCCATCACTATGGTGGATCCAACCTCCACACTAGTAACGACAACCATTTCAACGATAAGGAAAAGTTTAACCACCCTGAAATCAACCCCTATCATGGTAGCAACAGTAGAACTCAAATGAATCCATTTAACCACGAAAATGGTAACAGCCCACAAATTAATAACACGTATAATACATCGAATGGAAATAGTTTATACATGTATCAAAGTAATAATGAAAAAAAAAATGGACCTAATTACAATGCCAAGGGTGATTACGCAGTTAACTACTCTGTATATTCGTACAACCCAGCTGCTAATAACAAAACGGGTGTTCCCTCACCAAGCGAAGAAAGATATGAGGAGAAGCCATTTTATAAAGAACATAATAACAATACACACGTTATGAACAATACTGGGGAGGTGCATCGAAATGATAATGTCCTATTTATAGAAAATAATAATAGTAATTTTGCAAAAGCAACAGGGACGTCTCAAAATAGCCAAAATGCAAACTTGGTCAATGTTTTCCGTGACGATATGGATGGTAATAAAGGAAACAACGGATTGAATCGTGCAGACAATGTGAATAATCAGTATGATTTTTTTTACAATTTGAACGATACCAATGAGGCAAGGCCGGAATATTGCCCTTGGGGCCATCAGAACAAGACCGCTTGCATAAGTAGCTACAATGGAGAAGGCCAATTTGGCGAAATGGCAAACATAAAACGAGTAAGCAGCAGTACAATAAATATGACCAAGAACACCAGTGATTTGACGCAGAATGGCCAAGTCAAATTATCCACGAAGAGTGAAGTACACTATAACACATTCAAGGCTCAAAAGAATAAAACAAAAAAAAATTTAGAAGACCTTTTTGCCTAGCCCACCGTACCTTGCATCCATTATGGGCTTTGAATAATTTGGGAAGAGACCGTACACTGCAGTTCCACGTTTGTGCAGTTGATTGGTTCTTTCACCTCCGTAAAGTGCTCCTCGCCAGCAGCAGCATCTACTCCGGCTTCATTACCAAATTCTGCCCTCATTTTTTCATTGTTATACAAAATTAAATTCGTTCAAAGTGGTTATACCCGCACATGATTGTATATATTGTGTGTGTACTTTTTTTTGTGCCATTGTAATATCCTTGTTTTGCACCTTCGTTTTGATGCAACGGTGCTTCCTTTTTTTTTAGAGCCGTTCAGTTTGATTCACCTTTTTAATGAGCCAATGTTCACTATTAATGCAACGTGTACATTGGCCAAAGCTTGTTAATTTATATTTTTAAGTTCCCTTTTGCGCTTGCGTCGGAATACATGTTAACCGTAAAAGGGCGCAGGTCTTTTCTACCTGTATTTATGACGGGCGGTCAACGGTTTTAATAGTAAGTGCATATCCGTGTTTTCTTTTTTTTCTCTCTTTTCGCAAATCGCTTGAGCACGTGCTGGGTGCTAAGCACAAGCATTTTTGTGTGCGCAGATGCACTTGTACATATACATGTGTAACGTGTATAATTCCCTTGCTATTGCATGTGTATGTAGCACGATTATGTGCTCACCATTTTCACAGCTCACACGAACTTTGGCAGAAAAAAGGAAAAAACAGAAAAGAGCTTTATTATTTGATAACACAATAAACCAAAATTCACATTTAAGAATTTGAATCAGTTTAATATTCCCCTCAATAGAGACAAGCATGAATACTTGTACATTTGCAGACATTTATGTATATGCAGGTATGGGTGTTCCGCCGTTTCCTTTACGTACGTATAGGGGGGGAATCATGTATGTCTTTACAATCTTTATTCATGCGGTCTTTTACTTCTATTCCCAGGGGACACGCATTTTTGCTGCGCTAAAGGGTGGGCTCACGACGAGGTGGTCATTCACGCAACAACACATGAAAATGTAAAAAACTTATGTGCATGGACACATATATGTTTACGTACAAATATATTATGTAGCATTTTAAAGACGCTATCCCGAATCGGAATTGCTTCCAATTGCTACAAATTGTTGCAGTTGCCGTGTCCACTTAACCAGTAACTTGCTAATTTTTTTTTTTTTAACATGTTCCTCCTGAAATTGGCAAATTTATGTACACAATGCCACAACTGAGAAAACTTTTTGTGAATGAATTTATTATTTGCGGTTCTCTAAATTGGACCACAGTAAAGGCATAAAAAAAATATTGGACCAGTCAAATTATGTACTTACATAATAATGTATAAATATATGGCTATTCGCATTTTGTGATAATGTTAATGGTAACCCTATAATAATTAAAAAATCCCCAAACAGTTACCAAATATTTTGCTTACTAATTTATTTTTGCGCTAGTGCAAATTGTTAAAATTGTGCATACAAAATATATTATTATATGACATACTTTTACGTATTAAAAAAAAAAAAATATTGAAAAGGCCGAAGTGCTTTGGCTTTCACTAACTCCCTCTGGTGCCACGTTACGGGCGCAAAATGCAATTATATAACAAACGGTCCACCCCTGCATGAAGAGCCCCCTCATGGAACAAATGACCCCTTGATATTTTTACTTTCCCATTTTATTGTTACAGTATTACAATTATATGTACAATCCTCTTCACTCCGCATGCGCTAGAGCTGTTATTTTTTCGGGCTATCGTTTTTAACATAGCCACCTATATTTGAGTTTATATTGTTTTTTTCTTCCTTCAGCCTCCCGACGCGTTCCGCACCTCGTTATCATTTCTACCTTGTTTTGTAACCCCTTCCCCGCTGGGCCCC
>NW_012192655.1:0-86297 GCF_000956335.1 Plasmodium fragile | reverse complement strand
ATATCCTTGTTTTGCACCTTCGTTTTGATGCAACGGTGCTTCCTTTTTTTTTAGAGCCGTTCAGTTTGATTCACCTTTTTAATGAGCCAATGTTCACTATTAATGCAACGTGTACATTGGCCAAAGCTTGTTAATTTATATTTTTAAGTTCCCTTTTGCGCTTGCGTCGGAATACATGTTAACCGTAAAAGGGCGCAGGTCTTTTCTACCTGTATTTATGACGGGCGGTCAACGGTTTTAATAGTAAGTGCATATCCGTGTTTTCTTTTTTTTCTCTCTTTTCGCAAATCGCTTGAGCACGTGCTGGGTGCTAAGCACAAGCATTTTTGTGTGCGCAGATGCACTTGTACATATACATGTGTAACGTGTATAATTCCCTTGCTATTGCATGTGTATGTAGCACGATTATGTGCTCACCATTTTCACAGCTCACACGAACTTTGGCAGAAAAAAGGAAAAAACAGAAAAGAGCTTTATTATTTGATAACACAATAAACCAAAATTCACATTTAAGAATTTGAATCAGTTTAATATTCCCCTCAATAGAGACAAGCATGAATACTTGTACATTTGCAGACATTTATGTATATGCAGGTATGGGTGTTCCGCCGTTTCCTTTACGTACGTATAGGGGGGGAATCATGTATGTCTTTACAATCTTTATTCATGCGGTCTTTTACTTCTATTCCCAGGGGACACGCATTTTTGCTGCGCTAAAGGGTGGGCTCACGACGAGGTGGTCATTCACGCAACAACACATGAAAATGTAAAAAACTTATGTGCATGGACACATATATGTTTACGTACAAATATATTATGTAGCATTTTAAAGACGCTATCCCGAATCGGAATTGCTTCCAATTGCTACAAATTGTTGCAGTTGCCGTGTCCACTTAACCAGTAACTTGCTAATTTTTTTTTTTTTAACATGTTCCTCCTGAAATTGGCAAATTTATGTACACAATGCCACAACTGAGAAAACTTTTTGTGAATGAATTTATTATTTGCGGTTCTCTAAATTGGACCACAGTAAAGGCATAAAAAAAATATTGGACCAGTCAAATTATGTACTTACATAATAATGTATAAATATATGGCTATTCGCATTTTGTGATAATGTTAATGGTAACCCTATAATAATTAAAAAATCCCCAAACAGTTACCAAATATTTTGCTTACTAATTTATTTTTGCGCTAGTGCAAATTGTTAAAATTGTGCATACAAAATATATTATTATATGACATACTTTTACGTATTAAAAAAAAAAAATATTGAAAAGGCCGAAGTGCTTTGGCTTTCACTAACTCCCTCTGGTGCCACGTTACGGGCGCAAAATGCAATTATATAACAAACGGTCCACCCCTGCATGAAGAGCCCCCTCATGGAACAAATGACCCCTTGATATTTTTACTTTCCCATTTTATTGTTACAGTATTACAATTATATGTACAATCCTCTTCACTCCGCATGCGCTAGAGCTGTTATTTTTTCGGGCTATCGTTTTTAACATAGCCACCTATATTTGAGTTTATATTGTTTTTTTCTTCCTTCAGCCTCCCGACGCGTTCCGCACCTCGTTATCATTTCTACCTTGTTTTGTAACCCCTTCCCCGCTGGGCCCCTCTGTGTTTTTTTTATTTTATTTATTTAGTATTATTAGTATTATTTTTATCTTCCGTTCAAGCATCCCAAATTATAATTTACTGCCTATTGGAAAGTGAAGAGACACTAAACCACCAGACTTCCCCTATGCGGTAGATGACCAATGCGCCAGCCAGTGCTTGAAATAATTCCCGCCTCTATGATAAAATTTGGACGCCTCCTTTTACAAAGATGAAATTATTATATAACAAATGAAAATATTAAAAAGAAATAAAACTTTGGAGAGAACGAATTTTGACAAAATAAATAATATACAAATATATGGAGAGAATAAAATACACTGCAAGGGGGGCTTCGTGTCAGGGTAAGTGCCCAACGCCGCAGAGACACTTTCTGCTGGTGTTAAGCAAATGCAATTTTCTCCCTTTTAAAAGCCAGAGAAAGGCGCAACATAGCATTCATCACAATTGTTATATTGAGATGCACTCATATGTATAAACATGTGCATACCTAAGCAACCTACTCATTTTACCGTTTCCTTGCTCTCCCTGTCCCCGTGCAGACCGGCCTTTTTAACGGTCATCTCGTCCCTTCTTATGATATTAATCCCAGTTGCCATCTTCCACGCCTTTACCTCAACAGTAAGCCGAAAGATACAAATTTGACACAAAATGGAGAGGTGGATATAGAATGCTCATATGTGTGCGAATCAGTTGTAAAGGGGTGATGCGTGTTGAATATCCAAATGTGTCCTATTCCCTTTTTGATGTGCCCTTTATTTGTACGAAGCATCCTTTTTATGACAGAATAACCTTCGCATATTGTTTAAACCCTTTTGTTTTTTTCCCCCTCCTCGCAGTGGTTCTTTGAAAGAGACATTTACTACATCTCATTACTCAACCTGTTCTTCTTCACACTCACCATTTACGCCTTTTTTAAAACGAGTTTTATGGACCCTGGTATAATACCAAGACAGGTAATGGCCATTACATATTGGTAGAAGTTTCACGCACACGTGAATGAAGCTTTTTGAATCTTTCTCATGTGGAATGGCTAATTGTGCAATTGCATGCGTTACGTGTTCTTTTATTTGAATAAAGTGTACCCATATTGGCACATTGACAATTATACTGTTAACCTCCCCTTGCCCCCCTCTCTCTCTCTGTGTGCAGAAATCCGTACTAAACATTTACGATGTGATAGTCCAACAATACCGGGAAACGCAACCACCACGACAGAAGGAGGTTTTGATAAATGGCAACTTTTACAAGCTCAAGTATTGCTACACGTGTAACATATATAGAGGCATAAGAACTGTACATTGTTCTATTTGTGACAACTGTGTGGAGAAATTCGATCACCACTGCCCATGGTAATACAAAGCGGAGGCTACCTTTGATAACGTGCACATGTGTATATATGTATAATGAGTGTGTGTGCTGCTTTATACGCTTACCTCCCCATTTGTACATATTCTCTTATCTGTGCACAGTTCGAAGGATTTCCTCATCGTTACTCATTCCCCTCCCCCCATCCGTTTTACCTCTTAGGGTTGGCAATTGCATCGGCACAAGAAACTACAAATACTTCGTGTACTTCGTTTTTAATCTGTACATCCTGATATGCATAACTCTTGGTGCGAGTATTTACAAACTGACCGTATGCATCAACAGCCTATCCGACCAGGGTTACAACACGGAGAAAATATTTATTCACATATGGCGCATGGCCACAGATAGCATAGTTTTGATCATATACACTATCCTAACCTTGTGGTTCGTTATAGGACTTCTGTGCTATCACATCTACACAATTGTGACAAATCAAACAACGTATGAGCAAATAAAAACCTTTTATCAAAACGATAATCCATTTAATATTGGTGTTTTTAACAATATAAAAGAGATACTTTTCACGAAGACGAGGCCGTCCTACATCGATTTTGTGAACCCACAATTACAAATTGTGGATCAGAAGTGCTCGCATAATGTAGTGGGCCTACACGATGTAGCTATCAACATAGAGGAAGAACAAGATGGTAGTAATTATTCACTCAGTAGTGGAAACAAAAATGAAAAAAAAAAGAAAAAATTTTCCTCCATGGAATCACGCATAGGAGACTGCAAATGGACCAAAAAAGGAAGAGATTATCATTCGATGAATATTCATGATAGCAAATATAGAACAAAAAAATCTTATAATGTAAAGAAAAAGATAAAGAAAGAAAAAAGTTTAGAAGAATATGATATTACCAAACTGAGCAATATTTCCTATAAAGAAATTGAAATGAATTCAACACATTTCAAGTACGATAAAAATAAAAATACCAAGTTGACTAAAATTAAATTTTCTAGTCTTAGGAAGAAGAATAGCTACTCCGAAGAATTAAGTTACGATTTTGAACAAGTCAGTCCATACACACAAAAAAGGATCATAAATTTGGATAATGTCATAGGTTCTTTATACATTAAGAACGACTCGTCATCAACAGGCAGCTCTAATAATGATATGTGCAGTGACATATGTAACGAGAGCAGGGCCAGCTACGTAGGAGACGAAATGAATGCAGACGAACTATATGAATATCAGGATGATGATATAATTCGAGTGCACAGAAAGAGAGTGAGCAATAATAACAACTACATTATTGTTATTAAGAACTGGAAGAGAGACAGCGAATACTCTAAGAGCGCTATAGGAAAAGGAGGGGGGCTAATCAAAAGTAGCTTGAGTACGGACTGCCCCAGTAGAAACAGTGCAGGGAAAAGCGGCCTACGCAAAAAAGGGATACACGATGGTGATTCCCTTGCCCCACTTGGTCATTCTAAACAAATTAGATGGAAACAAACTAACGGCGAAACAAAAATTAATTGCTTCAACAACATGACGCACGTGAAGAAAACATTAGAATACCCAATTCCGCGTAAGAAAAAATTTCCATTTATGCGTAAGTTTAAAAAAAAAATGAAGACCTATTACGTAGTCAGATACGCCAACATAAATAAGAAAGATTTTTCGGCCTACTGCAAGAAGGCCAGTACGGACGTAGAAATGAATAGCGTTAAACAGATGAGCAAGGTCAAGACGATAAAGAAGGTAAACTACTTGCGGAAGTTATTTTCCAGGAAGCGCCATCAAGACAAAAGTGGTCATAAGAATCGGGGAAAAAAAATGTTCAGCACCGCAGAGAGTGTCAGTTGGCAGGACGAAACATGCAATTGCAGTGGCGGCGGTGTCGATGGAGCTGGGAGGAATCCCCAAAAGGGACACGATGACTGTTCTACCAATGCGCAAGCCAGTGAGAAAATTATACTCAAAAAGAGGAAGAAGAAGATGATGGCCTTGCAGAAGGATGTCATCATCAGCATATATAATTATAAGCCCAAGGATAAGAGGGAGAGGACCAAGCAGTGGGGTGCAAGCTCTGCCATGTTGGGAAAAAATGCACCGCATGAAAAGGAACCAGTGGGTCATGTGGAAGAAAATGGCGAGCATAAACGCAGCAGCGAGGAGGAGGATACAGATTTGTCTCATCAAACCAACCTCCAAATGCACGGAGACACCTCAACCAAACACGCAGAAGAGAAACAAAAGATGATGGACTTGAAGCTACCTGCATATTACCTCTCAGGAATAGACAACGCTGAGCTGGATAATTTCAGCAAGATATGCGAAATGAGGTACACCAAAATGTACAAGTGGAAATATAAAAAGATGCACAAGAGGATACTGCGAAAGGAAAGAGTAAAACTGCTATCCAGGCCGCACAAGAACATCCACCTATATTATAACAACAAAAATTATTGCATTGACGAGTCTACAGATTGGCATCAAAACAGTCAACTGTTAAGCGAATACATGGACGCTAATCATAACTTTAAGAAAATTAAAAAAAGCAATAAATTTGATAATTTAAAATTGTTTAATTATTTAATTCACAAGCATAAACAAGATAAAGACCGCTCAGATAACAAAAAGAAAAGCAAGGCGTCCAAATTTTTTTATTTTTTTACATCCTTTGCTCTAATAATTAATTGTATACACATACCCGCTAGTAATGATAATGACTGATTATTGGTATGGAAGCTCTGCTTGCCAATTTTGTGTTATTTTTGCTTTTTTTTTTCTTTTTTTTTTTATTCTCCGTGTCGTGATTATTTGGGTTTAATTTGGAAAATGGTAGCAGCAAAGTGGATAAGCAGCACCGTGGCAGTTTCGCAGAAATGCAAAATGGTCAAACCGGTGTGTACGCATACTACACATGATATATATATGTGTACGCATATATATATATATATATATATATATATATTTGTATTTTTGTTTTTTTTAGTTCTACTAACAAATAGAGTGTAACCATTCAGTTTTGTATTCAACTTCACCTTTTCATCCATGTATTTTTTCCCGTCTCTTTTTTTTTTTCTACCTAATAATGCTTTGTTTAAGCCATTCATAAATGTCTGCCCATGTTTTTATTCCCCCCGCATTTCATCCTTTGATCCATTTGTTTTAATTTTACACATACATATGCTAATATGTGTGCGTACATGTGAGCACATTTACTCCACTTTATATGGATCTCCACAAATGTGTCTGTATTAAACTTCGATAATAACATTATCACATTTTTTTTTTTTTTTTATTACAAAAAGGTTAGCTATTTAAAAGTTTCATCAAAATAAATTAGATTTTTTAATACATATCGGAATGTGGAATATAAGAGCGCGAGAAACAAAAAAAAAATTTAACGGAAAAAAGGTCTTATCAGGTCAATGATAACAGTTAAATTTTCCTACCAAGGGTTATTTTATTTTTGTGTTTTTTCCACATCAAGGGGCAAAAATTGCGGCAAATTGGGGGAGAGTAAATCACTCCAATCGGAAGAATTAACACTTTTGTCTATTCGTCCCCCATGTCCCCACCCCTCTTGTGACATTTCATTAATTTTTCTAAACGCTCGAGTCTTTATTTACCATCTCGTTGAGCAGATCCTCATAAATTATGTAGTCCTTCTTATACACTTTATCCTTCTGTCGATCGGGGGAAAAAGTTATTTATGTGTACAGTGTCTCACGTAAGGAAAGCGTGTTCAAATCATCATATAGCATATAGCATACAGCGTTATAGAATGGAGCTGTTGACATGACGTGATGCAAGAGACGTCTCCATTGAAACACTTACCGTCTTGATCCAGTCAAAGAATTCGTCAAAATCTGCATTGCTTAATGGTTCCCCTAAGTACTGAAGAATAAATCTGAGCTTTTTGATGGATATTCTTCCATTGCCTTTTTCATCGAAAATTTCAAAAGAGTTTAAAACATTTGATGGCTTAGTTTCATTGGTTATATTTGGCAGTTGAATGATCCTGAAAAATTCCTTTATACTAAATAAATTTTTATTTTCTTCTTCTTTCTTCTTTTTTTCTTCTTTTTGTTTTTCCAATTCGATAAAATTATCATAATTTTTTAAATCGCTTAGCATTTTTGATATATTGTTATTATTATCATCATCGTCCTCCTTAGTTCTTTCAACTTGCTTAGGGTTCAACGTATCATTATTGCCGTCTTTTTCCTTTGCAGTAATTTCTGTTTCCCTCTTTTCATTTACTTGTGTATTGTTTTCCCTAATTTTGTTTTCGATAATTTTGTCTTTTATCTTATCAATTTCTTTTAGAGACACGTTGTATCCGCTGCAGCGCAGGAGGCTTCCTAACAGACTGAAAAATTCGGTGAATAAGCGTTTATGTGTGAGAACATATAGAACGGGGTGACGTGAGTTGACTTCTTGAATTCCTCGCTGTATGTTACGTGTGAGGATGAATCATAGACCACGCAACACTTACGAGATAGTGCGCACACATAATGAAGAAAACCATTACTTCCCCCCCCACATGCGCCATCACATTTTGCCTATCACATTCGTTTCTCCTTAGTTGTGCCTAGTTCGAGCATATTATTCATACTGAAATCTGAGAAGACCTTTTTTTTTTTTATCCAAATAGTTGAACGCCTTTACTGTTTTTTTAATTTGGTATTCCGTCAAATGGAACGTTTCGCCCTCATATTCCATTTTGCGTAAAAATAAGACAGCAGTTTTTATACTGGTGGGTCAAGCATTTCTGTGTTTAAATATTACTGATGCAGGAGCGGAAGGCAGCGTCTTTACTAGAAAGTAGAGAAATACACGCTCGCTTATTTAGTCACTGTTCGGGTTGTACCAAGAAGGGAAACAGCAGGGGAATAGCAAGGGAATAACAGGGGAATTTTGTTGTTTTTTTTTCCTAAATGAGAGAAAAACGGAAATGATGCCAAATGATTGCTATTTTGGCGCTGCCTTTCTTCGCTAAGACGTATGCTTTTTTGTTAAAAATGTCGACAATGACAGTCCCTTTCGAAATGACGTTGACACGCAAAAGGGAGAAAAAAAAAGAAAAAAGGAGAAACGTGAAAAAGCTATTGGACCTTTTTGGAGACTTATGGGACATATTAATTTGAACGCTGTCGTTTTATTCCTCACAATCCCTTTGTGCGTTATTTTTTCCTTATATCATTTAGCCTTTTTTTTTTTTTTTTTTTTTTGCTAATATAGACAAATGGTATCCATGTGCAGGAAAAAACTTTCGACCTTCCACTTTTTGGAATAAGAATAATGCCGCTCTGGGTTGATATAATCGCGCATCACACGCTAAAAATACGAAGTTGCAGTTATTTGGGGCCACGGAAAAAATACCTCCCAAGGATGTATTCACAAATGTGCGTTTTGCTTGCGCGTGCATTTAATTGCCACAACTGTACAGAGGCCAAAAAGGGTAAATAAACCTTCGCGTAGCATATGATAAAATTTTCCAAAAGAACAATGGGCCGAATAAAGCCATATGATAGAGAAGCTTAAACAAAACTACGCGAAATGAAGTGAAATAGAAAAGTGCGGAACATAAGCATAAGGGCACATATACCCATATTCCCGCGCGTGCGTTAATTTTATACTTACGTTTTTCCATACGTAATGCGTGCGATTGTTCTTAATTTTATTTTTTCGCCCTCTCCAAACGTACTTGCCACCCCGCGATTGCGCAAATTGCCATGAGCAAGAATATATATATCCTTGAAAACACCACAAATTGTTTTGTACCACGCGTAGAATGAATATATATACATACAACAGATGTACCTATGCGCTTACGCGTGAGGACGCTTATGAATACACGCCCTGTGATTATGTGCCCAAGTAGGCAACACTATGCAAAGGTGCACAGAGAAGCCACGAAAGCAAAACCAAAAGAAAAGAACAAATTAAAAAAAAAAAAAACATAACAAGTTTATGCCCATTGACCAAGAGTCTGGTGCGGGGACAAATTATTTCTTTATACATGGATGAAACGTGCATGTGTATCGTATGCATAACTCGTAGCCCCAATTTGACGAAAGTATCATGAAGTTTCTCCATTTGCTGAGCTAATACATGACGGAACATTACAAACTACGTACGTGTCGAGCGGATCCCTAAATAGGAGAGGTGCACTCGTACACATGAACACGGTGTACTACCTGTTTGCCTCTCTTCCCTTGGAGTTCTCCGAAGACACATCGCACGTAGACTGGAAGAGAATGGTAACAAAAAAAAAAGAAGAAAAGAAACAGAAATATACAAGGAAACATAAAAAATTGCCAGTATTATAACGACATAGAAGGAAGTGTAACGAAACAAAAGGGAAGATTAAAGAAGGACAAGCCCCTCGCACCGCACATCATGCCCCAATTATGCATAGTCATAAACTGCTCTTTGTCAGTTAGCCGTCCGCTAGTCCCCCCCCCGTAAATTATATACTTTTTTTTTTTTTTTAACGCCCCCATAAAAAATATGACTCTGACGGAAAATATTACAAAAATCACCACCATTCAAGAAAGATTAAAAGATAAGGAAAGCAAATATTTAAGCTCCAACGAAGAGGAGGAGGATGTGGACGCAGAAGCAGAGGAGCACAATGAAACAATCGATGAGAGCACAATAAAAGAAATTATACAAGACCTAAATTTGTTAAAAGACGTAGAAATAAATAAAGACATTTTAAAGCAAACCAAGATAGGAGTAACCGTTAATAAATTTACCAAAATAAAAAATGTGGAAATACAGGATGTTGCAAAGGATCTTGTCCACAAGTGGAAAAATATTGCTATAAAGGAAAAACACTCCTCTTCAACGGGTAGTAAAGGTGCAGAAAGTCTGAAGAAAAGAAAATCTGAGCTAGTCGATGGGCCTGATAATCACACGTGTTCAGATGAATACGAATTAAAAAAGGTAAAAGTTAAAAATGACAATGAGGATAAATCAGATCAGGGAACAATACAAAGTGGTAATCCCAATCATAGTGAAGCGAATAATAAGACGGACGATCCCCTCCTGTCCAACAAAAATCACAATAATGAAAACTTACCAGTAAAAGGAAGCATTAAAAATAGCTATAAGATTAGCGAACTGAAACACATTAACACAGATTTAAAGGCACTCGCTGAGTGGAATTATAATGGAAAATTTCACAATGATGTACTTCGAGATAAAGCGAAACAATTTTTATTTAAAGCTTTCATTACCGGCTCAGATGACAATTTGCTCTACCTTATTGATAGAAAAAAGCTAAACGAGATTATATACAATATAGAAAACGAACTACACAAATTTTTTATCGAAAAAAAACAATCACAGAAAGAGTACAATATGCAATTAAAATCAATCAAGTTTAATTTATGTGATAAAAAAAACCCAAGCTTTAACGAAAAAGTTTATGCAGAATATATCTCACCAAAAACTATTGCTACTATGAATTCTCAAGAAATGGCTAGCGATGAGAAAAAAAAGGAACGAAATAAATGCCTGCAAGAAAGTTTAGAGGCTTGTCAGTCCGACTGGGATGTTAAAAATATTCTTTTAAAACAAAATAGAAAGGGAGAATTTCAGTGTTTTAAATGTAAGGGTTATGACACTGTCTACCAGCAGCTCCAAACTAGGAGCAGCGACGAGCCCATGACGACCTTCGTCACGTGCTTAAAATGTAACAACCGTTGGAAATTTTGAGGAAAAGCGCGTCTATGTGTACTTTGCATATGCCATGCTTAGTGTAACCCACTTCCCCTGAGCAGGCCTCTCTGCAAAGTTGGCAGATTAAATAGAACTAACTTTTTAAAAGTGCACCGTCGTGATGACATATATACGTGTAACATACGTTCAAGTGTAACTCCTTTTTCATGCCGTGGTACACATGCGTATGCTACCCTTTGGTACATTACCTTGTATGTATCAAAATTGTTTGTGTGCATTTCTATTTTTTTCTTCTTTCACCTTTGTATCTTTATCTGCCTCCTCCTACCTTGTATTGTTTACCGTATTTCTTCTACTGTTTTTTTTTTTTTTTCTAAACGAAGAT
The DNA here is from genome assembly GCF_000956335.1 of Plasmodium fragile. Lineage (NCBI taxonomy): Eukaryota > Apicomplexa > Aconoidasida > Haemosporida > Plasmodiidae > Plasmodium > Plasmodium fragile. Next base: position 75,273 of record NW_012192655.1, on the reverse strand, counting down.
GGGAAAAAATATATACAAAAAAAAAAACAAAACAGCGTGCGTTATGTGTAAATGAGCAGGCAATGTGTGCATCCCAGCGTTATTATGCGCGCACGCTCATATGCCTACAAAGGAAGCATGCCTTGACGCTACCTTTTCCCGACCATTTCGCGCGTAGATGTCTCAACAACATCGCGTTTATTGCACTTCCCTCCTTTGTTTGTTCCCTATATGCACAGCAACTTTTTTTTTAAATTGTCACCATGTTACAACCCACTATATAAGCACATGTGCATACGCATCCTCCCATGTGTTCATGTATGTATAAACATGAGGCACCCTATTTTCTCCTTCATGATTTCTTCCCTGCGTACTATTTTTTGGGAAAATTTCGTATTCATTCACCTATGTTGTAATCTGTGTGTATTTTTTTTTTTTTTTTTTTTTTTTCCTGTAAAATTGGATATAAAAGGTAATTTACCTTTTTTTTTCAACCTACTTAAGGGTAAAAACATGTTACAAGCGGTCTGACAAGTTAACTTTTATTACATATATGCATCAAAACATTTCTGCATGCTATGTAACTCTTTATGTAGCAATAAGTAAACGCATACTCATCCTCCACAGTGAATAAGTGCATAGCACACATGACGCTATCCGCAGCCTTTTTTTTTTTTTTTTGTTGCGTTATATATTTTAAAAACATAAAATGACATAGGAAATATAATGCCTTTTTTACCCACCCACAATACAACATTTGTATGTATCTAATTCCTGGGGCAATTGTGAATTTTGGAAAAAGGAATTTTTAACAGGATAAATTAAGCGAGAGAAAAATATACACCTGAAGAGGGGGAAAAGATGAGCAGCCGTTCTTTCAGCTCATCAGTGAATGACAGCGATGATGATGGTAAATACAAAAATGAAACAAGTAAAAGAGGCTACAAAAATGACAAAGAGGAACACGAAAAAGGGCTAAAAAATAAATCGCGTAGGAATAGCACTGGCGACGCAGGAAAATGTAACCACGGAAGCGACCCTTCCAGTTCTCCAAATTTAAAAAATCAGCATAGTGATAAACGTAAACATAAACATATGAAAAAATCAGAGGAAGAAAATAATTCCGATCATAGAAAAAGCTCTAAAGAAAAAAAAAAGAAACATGTAGCCCGTAGCAGCAGCTCGTCATACGATAAACATTCTAAGAAGAAAAGAAGGAAAGGCAAAGAAACACTGCATAAGTTAAAAAATGACAAATATGAAGACGCCGTGCGGAGGAACAAAGGAAGAAGAACTTCTTCCTGCCCACGTAGGAAGAAGCATTGCAGTGATAGTGATGAATCCGAGGGGGAAAATTCCCCAAGGGGAAGACGGACAAGACATCGCAATAACAAACGTAGGAAAACCATTTCCCGTTCGTCTTCCCTCGACGAAAGAAGGGGATCGAAGTCTCATTCTAGGAGGGGAAGCAGCAGCAGTCGGGGAAGTAGCTACAGTGACACATCATTCGATGAAAGCGACGTGAGTGATACGTCACATGAGGAAAGTGACACGACCAGTAGCCCCTCCGATGAAAGTAGTGTAAGCAGTGGTTCCTCAAACAAAGAGGGGCCCGAGGAGGAGGTGGAGGAGGAGACGAAGGCACCAAGGGGAGATGCTTCAAGTGCGGTAAACAAGAAGGAACAATACGACGCACACATATATGACAGCAAGGAAATGATAAGATTGACTATCAACATTCTCCAGAACTACAACTTTTTAAACAATTTAAAAATATTATATCAAAAGTTAGACAAGAAAAAAAAAATTTCACTTGAAAGTATGAAAGATTTAAAATTAAAAAAAAAATTAAGGCATTTATTTAGAGCATGGAAATTAGAAAAGGAGGGAGAGTTCTACAGAAAGCCTATTAATTTTAAAGAAAATATACTTGACATTTTTAACAGTTTATTATATTACTTTTTGTCCAAACTGGATATAAATAAGCTGAGGCGCAACATTAACAAACGAAAAGCTAGCTCGTTGAAGAGGGGCGATTCGAAGGAACATGATAACCATGCTGAAGGAGTAAACAGTCCACGTGATGATTACGATATTGATAACAGCAATTACTATGATAGTAATTTTATTGTGAATTTTGAAGAGGAGGATTACTCCCATTTGATGCAAAACAGTAAGGAAAAAATGAAAAGTTTGAGAGAGTTACATGAAGAAGGGTGTTTTACAAATACAAAGGAACAATATAAAGAATTTTTAGAAAAACATAAAACAATAGACTTATGGGGTAAAAATGAGCAAGAGCAAAAGTTTCTGTTGAACTCGAAAAATTCAGTTAAAGAGAGGAGAATGTTTGATAGGGAAACTGACTTGGCCATAAACAGGTTTGTAAAAAAGGACCATTATAAGAAATTGATTCAGCGTACAAAGCAGCACGTGGATGATAAGTTTCACAAGACGAGCGATCGGGTCTAGCCTATTGCTAGCCTTTCCTCCTCCCCGCCCCCTCTGTATGTTTATTACACATCACACAGGACGTTTTTTCGCATGTACTTAACACAAATGTTGTATATTCAACATTAACTGAAGGGTTAAACGGAGGTAAAGGAAGGAGCGCACCTCGTGGCCGCACATTTGATGAAGCTATTTCATCAGTGTAAGCAAACATGGTCTGTAACTACAATGGACAATTTTTTCGCGCTCTAGTGCATACGTATGTGTGTGCTTTTTTTTTTTTTTTTTTGTTTATCGAATTCAGAGCAGAAATGTCGTGCACGTTGAAGTTTTGTTTTTAATTTTGTTAATAATTAATTATCATTTTTGTGTTTCGCATTTTGAATTTTTTTTTTTTTTTTTTTTTGTACAAAATTTTGTCACTAATGAGCTACCATTTTTACGAACTTTACGCACATACGCTTTGCGTACAGCTTAATCCCTAAAACCCATATTTGAGTTGGGCCTTGCGCCCATTTTTCTTTAGATCGGTTCATGGGATGTAGAAATTGTGAATTGCACATAGTAGAATGAGACAACCTTTTTAAGGATGTCCTCACACCATTTGTGCGCGTGAAATAAACATCCTGATGGCATTATTACAGATGCGAATTTGTTTGAGCAAACGGTGCTGCTAATAAGGTGCCACAATTTCTACCAATAATTTTGCAATTAAATTTGAACAAATTCATTTTCATTCCTCTTTCCCCGTACACTTGCTGTATTACAAATTCCTTATTGTCTCACTCATTCTATTCATATGGTGTTGTTTGTCATAAGGAAGGGGAGAAAAAGTTAAACTCATTTTTGCCACATAAAACGGGGACCATCACGTGATTAATACTATTGACATATAATTGAACATAAATTATTCAGTTTTACATGAGATTGCTTGGGGGTTATATGTACAAATATGGCGATTCTGCTTAACCTTTTTTTAATCTTTTTGCGCTTTGAACAATCTTTCATATTGTTCTTAATTTTTAACAAAAAAGATGTCAAAATGAATGAGGACATAATGCTTTAATTTTTTTTTTTTTTATCACCAAAAAATTAATAAAATGTTGTAGAATAAAAAAAAAAAGGTGAATTTTCTCTAAAATTTGCGAGCTCCTAAAAACATGTTATGAAAAAGTTGGGCAACAAATTTGAAGTGATAATTTCTTTTTAGGGGGGGATTTAAAAACGTACAATGAGGTGCCTTCGCTGAGCTCGCTTACATGTGAAGAAGAACGTTTTTTGCTGTTGCGCGCATCTGTTTGTACTCGGTCGAAAGAGAACATCTGTACTTTTGTGGCAGCTTCAGTTTATATTATGACTGTTAGGAAAGTAACAAATATTGAATCCGAGATAGTATAGTGGCAAGTATTTCCGCCTGTCACGCGGAAGACCCGGGTTCAATTCCCGGTCTCGGAGTTTTCAAAATTTTTTTTTATTTTGCATCAAATTTCTTTATTTCTATATTAAAAATTTCTTTATTACCCTTTTTCTTATTACCTTTTCTTACTGCTGCTTAAACATCCCATTTGAACTAAACATAAACTGACATACGTTAAAAAAACAAATTGCGACCTTATTGAGTTATTCAATTAACAGTATAATTATTTCATAAATTACACCTTTTTTCAAACTTTTTATTATTTCATCTCTTAAAATATTTCATAAACGCATCTAATGTACGACAATGGATTAATAAATGGGGAGTTGGCTGCTCCAATCCTCAACCGCTTCGCTGTCATGGAGTGGCATGTCATTGTACAGACGTTCATTTGCCTACATTTTTTAGTAAGCCATTGTGCACAACCCAACATTTTTATCGTTGGCAAATGGGGGGAAAGCACGCGTTAATTAAGGCAGTCTTCGAAGTGCAACTGTAAACTTTTGATTTACTCTACACCCCGTGGACACTGCCATGATTTGTTTCACCCCAATCATAAATACGACAAAATCGTTTTCGATGTTTTTTCAAAAAAAATTTCTTTTTTTTTTCATCCTCCAAATGGTTTCAACAATTCGAAACTTTTACCGTTATGGACATACAATGAAAGATTTACTCTTCAGTAAAATCTTCCCTTTGAATATGCCATACGTCATGGGAGAAAAAAACAAAAGCCTACGCACTATAGGTACACAATAGTCTGTGTACGCATTTTTCCTATTCGCATTCATCAGTGCCAGTTCGAAAGACATGAAAACAAAACAGACCTTTACATATCCCAAAAGGGAACTTGCCGTTGTGCGGGGCAAACATATAGCAATATTCATCATATGGTGTTCCAAACGGGGTACCATTTTTAAAATGGGCCAAAAATTGATTTAACGTGCTTATCCACCTTTCAGCTCATGTGATGGCAATCTTTTTTTATGATGAAACGGACTTTGCGCAAGTACATATCCCTTTTACTCGCCCTTATAGATGTACGTGTAAAACTATTTGCGCTAAAAAAAAAAATGCGATATTGTGGCGAATGTCATAAAAATATGAGAATTAAATCAAACAGTGTTTCGTAAAAATGTAATTATGTAAAATATCTTTTCAAAACATGGGAAAAAATATAAATGTGACATTTAAAATTTTTGTTTTTTTTTTTTTTTTAATGTATGTATAGCCATTTGTATCGCATATGTTATTATTGACAGAATGGCCGAGTGGTCTAAGGCGCAACGTTAAGGCCGTTGTCCGAAAGGGCGTGGGTTCGAACCCCACTTCTGTCATGTTGTATAATTTTTTCGTGTTTTCTTTTTATATGGGGGAAATTTATACTAAGTGAATAAAGTACGCCTTTTCGTATACAAAACATATATATTTCGTAGCCACTTTTATACTATGTACTTTTTCTTATCATTTTTTTTCTTTTAAGGCATACGTAGTGGAAATTCTTTGCGAACAAAATGCATTAGTTATTATGATATATGTTCCCTGCCTTCATAAAGAAATGATTTGTGAAAATTTCCTTTCCCACTCTTTTTGTACTGCTGTGTTACGTGACTTTTCTCTTATACAGCACAAGCATATACGTATAAAGAACAGGAATACTAATTATGAGGAATGTACCTGGGACAGGGCAGCAAAATCATTAAGGCGGCATGGGCATACCAGATCACACTGTTTTTTTCTTTACGGAGGACAAATGCTCCGGGAGCTCCTTTATTGCATATACGTCTAAACACACCTTGTTGTATGGGTACACGTGCAAGAGAATAGGCGTACGTAAGGTAAGCCCGGCCGTCCGCTCTTCCTTTGGCTAGGGGTAAGGTAGGCATGCTAATAGAGCTAAACCAGATTTCTCAGCAGGCACATTTTACATAAATGATATATGCGCCACACGTTAAGGAAGATGCGAAAATGCAACTCCTCAACTGCGTTTTCCCCCTTTTAAAAATGACAAGCAAATGGGCATTCATAAAAAAACAGTTTTCACCTTTCGAACAAATTATGTCTTTTCCCACTGAGGATATATGTCGGTTATGGTTCTGCTAAATAGTTGCTGCTCAGCAAAAAGGGAAGGTAGGTAAATGAATTCAGCTTCAATTTTAAATAGGTCTTAAGGTAATGCTTCTTTTGCTCTGCATATTTAAAAGGCCCATATTTTTGTGTATGCGACTGGGGCAGTATTATAAATTCAAGCAAAAACAATTACGAACATAACATAATGGAAAATGCAAATATATGCTTCTTACCTATTTGTTCTTTTTCTCAAATTGTAATTAAGAAAAATTTAATTATTATATGTGATATTTAAAATATTCTTTTTTTTTGTTTAAAAAAAAAAAAAAATTCGACAACGGCAGGAATCGAACCTGCGCGGGCAGAACCCATGGGATTAGCAGTCCCACCCCTTAACCACTCGGGCACGTTATCATATATATTAGAATTGGCAACACAAACCATAAATAATACACTAACCATACTTTATTATTTATGGGCGTGAAGTGTCGTTTTACATATTATTCATCGTTGCATATATGACCCATTTTTAAGTGCTTAACATATTTTTATAACCATTAAGTGACACCTTTGCGAAATGCTATTCTTTTCATAAAAAAAAAAAAAAAATTACGCTTAATTGTATGCTTAAATAGATATCCCTTAAAAGTGCCACATGTCCATTAAACATAAAATTTAAAAAAAAAAAAAAAATGACAGAGAAAAAAGAAATGTAAAATCAACAGCAAAAGAGTAAAGAGTAATGAAATGAAACAGTAATAGAATGATAAAGTGAAAACGCAAAAAAAAAAAAAAAATCACATGATTGATTCATCCATAAATGCACAAACAAGCAAACGCGCAAACAGGCAAACAGGCAAACACACACGAACCAAACATGTCTCTGATACGCCCGGAGAAAGCACAAAGCGAATGCAAAGGTTTCATGAAGGAGTGGCAAATAGAACAGTCGGTGGACGCGAACCATTTTGTGGACAATTTCCAAGTGTTCTTTTTCGATTGCGATGGAGTTCTATGGAGAGGAAATGAAGTGATAGAGGGAGCAGTGGAAGTTATAAACAAATTAATAAAAGCAAACAAGCAAGTTTATTTTATAACAAATAATTCTACAAAGTCGAGGGTAACACTGTTGGAGAAATTTCACAAATTAGGTTTCGAACTTATTAAAAAAGAAAATATTATTTGTACTTCCTATGCAATTGCTAAATATTTTGTGGACAAGGAAGAATACAGAAGTGGAAAAAAAAAAATTTATGTTATTGGAGAAAAAGGCATTTGTGAGGAACTCGATTTTTGTAATCTTCTTTGGTTGGGGAGCTACAACGATAATGACAAGAAAGTGGTAATAAAGGATGATCTAGAAATAACTGTTGATAAAAATATTGGAGCTGTGGTAGTTGCCATCGACTTTAACATTAATTATTACAAAATCCAGTACGCACATCTTTGCATCAATGAATTGGACGCTGAGTTTATTGTTTCGAATACAGACGCCACTGCTAACTTTACTTGCAAACAAAAATGGGCTGGGACAGGTTCTATCGTTGCTAGTGTTGAAGCTGTTTCGCTCAAGAAGCCAATCGTTCTTGGCAAGCCAAATTTATTCATGATCGAAAATGTCCTCAAAGATCTAAATGTTGATCCTGCCAAAGTTGTCATGGTAGGAGATAGACTCGACACGGACATAGCCTTCGCCAAAAATTGCAACATCAAGTCAGTTCTAGTTTCCACAGGCGTTACCGATGCAAATATTTATCTAAACCATAACCATTTAAATATTCACCCTGACTTTTTTATAAAATCAATCGCCGATTTTTTATAAGTTAATTGTGTGACCATTTTCGCGCAGAATGTCTGTGTACCATTTTTTAGTATATGTGCACCCTCGACATAATTTTGATGTGCCATTCGATGGCCCCTTTTTTCGTTACAATACAAAAATTTCCCCCATTTTTTTTTTTTTTTTTTTTTTTTTGGAAAATGTTTTAATGATGGTTTGTACACACACCAGGGGCACATATGCACAGTGTTCCTGGTGAGTTACTCCCCATGAATATTTATACACCTCGGTTAGATGCACGACGCGTTAGTACCTGGCCCAGTTTGCATGAATGGAATGGGAAAAGCCTTTCGATAGATTCCTCCACTGTTTTACGTATTGACAAGGGACCAGCACAACGAAATTGTGATTACTCCTGGGGTGTGGCGATTCTCCCTTGTCTTCCCTTCCTGCCCGTCTGTCCTTCTCCTTTATGTTTGTCCCTTCTATTTCGCCGTTACTTCCCCTCCTTCCAAGCATCCATTCAAATCCTTGATTTTAGCACCTCCCCGGTCGCTGCTAAGCAATTTATTTAAGGTATCATTTAGTTCTTCGAACTTCTTGGTTAGTCTTTGATTTTCCTGTCGGAGGAATAAATTCTCCCTCTTCAGGTCTTCCAGCGGCACGTCTGCGCGAGGTGGGTGGTTGACGTGGCATGTCTCCAATGCGCAATGAGCAGCACACATGAGTAAATTGGTGCTGCCTCCATCGGTGCCACGGATGGATCGTGCCCATTTAAGCGAATGGGAAAAAGTAAGGTGTTCATATATACGTAGACAGCTGTGCAGCTATTCATGCGCATGACCATACCCGCGTCCACGTCCTGCAAATGGTCGGATATAAATTTTATTGCGTCCTTTGGCTTTTCCTTCTCTTCGAATAGTTCCAGGAGGGCGCGGCTTAAGTGATCTATTACGCCATGCTCCTCCAAGTACGAGATAAATTCTTTTTCTTGCTCACTCATGTTTGCACTGCTTTGAGATTATGGTCGGTAGGAATGCCCTTTTCTTATTTACAAAATTGTAATAGGGTTAGAAAAAGAAAAAAAATGAAAAAAGTAGAGTTATACGTTTTGCATTAACCGCATTTCAAAGAATTAAAAATTTCGATGCCTCTTTTTTTCTTTTTGAATCGATGCTAGAAAATGCGCTTAATTTTTAGACAGGGTTAAATAATTACAGGCAAACAAAAAAAAAAAAAAAAAAAAAAACATTTTAGACAAGTTTTTTTTTCTTTCTTTCAAAGGGTATAAAATTGTAGAATGTACATATGGTACAATATGGAAACAAATGGGTACAAAATATAGGTAACAAAATGGGAACAAAATTACAAAGGAAACATTTTAAGCGTGCATCATCTACTACGTAACTGCTGTGAATAAATTTGTTCACTCTTTAAGAAAATCCTGCAATTTGCATACATTACGGTGATTACTTATTGCCAGTGGGGAGGAGAAAATAAAAAGGCGACATATACAGTCAATGTTATGCCTTTTTAATCCTCAATACAAGTCATATCTTTAGTCATTGCTATGCTTATCTAGTTATAGCATTCATTTTGTGGAAACTGTGGCCATGTCTCGCTAAACATTTCTTCCTTTTGTCTCCCCAGTACTATTAAAGAAAAAGTATATGTATGTCTCCTCTGAGGAGACGCATTATGGGCACTTTATCTACGTCATAGGAAATGCAATGCGAAGGGGCTACAAATAGTTTGCGGTGTTAACAATGCTTGATTGGCACCTCCGTTTTTATATTCTCCCATTTTTTGATTTGTCCTACTTGAGCGATTTGGCAAAAACGTAGTACATTCCTGTACGCTTGACTTTTTGGTCCTACTTTCCCTGCGCGCCCCCCTCCACTGGCTGCCAGCAAGAGCCTAAAAGCTCATCCTTCTGTTGATCCTCCTTGGCCCTTTTGTCCTGGTTCGGTCGGTTAAACGTTTTAATCCTGGAGGATCTTCTCCTCACAACATTTGACAAAATGGTAAGAATTCTGTTCATATTTTTCTCTGTCATTCTGATCGTCTTTTTGTTCATATAGAACGAAGCTGTGACATTTCCAATGACTACACTATTTAACTTTAGCGATTTAATAATTAAATTAAAATTTTGTTCTATTGTATTTCCTTTAAGGAAATGAAAGGTCACCAAGATCCACTCCTCAATTGGGTATTCCGTGATTATGTTAACATTGATCGTTTCGAGTAGTAAAAAGGCTTCCACAAAATCAATCGTTTTAATTTTGTAAATATTTATTAATTTTAAAATATATTTTAATAAATCATCAAAGTTTTCCTTGTCTTTTTTTTTTTGTATATGTTCAATTATGAAGTTTACTAATCCTGAAGCACATCTGTACTCATCAATCTCTTTATATTTTTCATTCGTCCTTTTTAAATTTTCTTTTTCCTTTAATATGTTTTTATCTCTGAATATTTTTAACTCCATGGTCTTCGTTTTGGACATTTTTTTGTTTTTTTTCTCCATCACTTTGTTATTGTCACTTACACTGTTTTGCTTGTTCTTACTACTCTCCCTTTGTAGCTCTTCCTGCACATTTTGGGTATCTACATGCATATCACTGTCAATGCTTTTTTTTTTTTTTTTATATTGTTCGCTCTTCATTCTGGCGCTTCTCCTTACCGTTTGGTTCCCACTGCGAACGTCTTTTTCCTTCTTAATAAGAACCTTTCTGTCACTTTTTTCGCGTTTCACTTGTATGTTTCCATTTTCCATTCGATCTCTACTTGTCGCGGCGTCTTCCTCCGTTGGTTTTTCCTCTTGGTGGGTCTGTTCGTTCTGTGCGCTCTTCTCGTGTGTATTCCTTGCTCTAGAGGAACTCTTACTGTTCGTTATTTCCCCTTGCGCGAGACCCACACCGTTATCCCTTCCGTTTTGTCCTTTTTTATTTCCAACCACTCTTGTGCGACAGGAGTCATAACGCATGTTATCATTTGAATCCTTTTTTTTGCTCTTTCTGATTTGGCTCACATACCCATGAGAATGCATCCCCTCGTGGTTGTACTTATCTGTCACGTGATTCATTTCTCTATCCGATTTATCTGACCTGCTATAATTATATTCCTTCTTCGAGTTTTGCAAATAGGCATGTATTATTTGGTTAATATCTTGGCTGCTCTTGTACTCACTTGGTTCCTTTTGTCTTAATTTCCCTTCGTTCACATTTGTCAATTGTGGTGTGTTAGACTGATTATCCATTTCTTCTTTGGAGTTGTTTCCTCTCCTTTTGGTACCTTTTTTTCTGCGTCTTCTGCCACTGGCTAGTTCATCGTTGCTCAGGGGGATAGGGATCGCCGTTTCTTCCCTTCGGTTGAGGCGCGCCTTTTGTTTGTCATTGCCGCATCGTTCGCCCAAATTAATGCTGCCGCTGAGGAGGCTGCTTACATTTCCGCTTCGAACGCCGCTTGCATTGCCACTTCTGCGGCCACCCCTGCAACTGCTCTCCACTCCATCGTAATCAGCGTTGTCATCTGTTAAGGGGTAAATATCATCGCTGAATTCACACTTGGTTACCATTTTCGGCCCCCCCTGTTGAAGCCCCTTGCTCATAATGAATGGACGCGCCTTGTACGAAGTGTGCTGTGAGAAGCTCTCACTAATATCACGCATCTTAGTGTTCTTCTCAAACTTAATTGGGTGGAAAAAGGATTCATTCTTGCCACTTATCTTTTCTGTGCAATGCGGGAACCAACTGTTGCTGTTGCATTTGTTAGCGGAGCAGACATGCTCATCTGGTAAACTCTTTTTTAAGTATACATTATTTTCTTTATCATTTCTCTGTTTTGTATAATTGCTATCAGAAGGGCAGTTATTATTTTTACACATATGTGTTCCTTCTTTACATGGTAGACATTCTGTGATGCCCAGGTGATGATCGCGTGGGAGTTGGTAGTAATATTTTTTTTTTGGATTTTCCAATTTTTCTTCATCTAAGGGGGAACAATGTGCACAATTGTTAGCATCGCTTTTCGTTTTGTTGGTGTGCGTGCAACTGTTTGTGGGTACCTTCGTGGCCATTTCAACTGCATCGATCATGCTGCTCTTCATGCTCTGCCCCCTGGTGTAATACATTGTTTCCTTTGTGTGGTCCTCTCCACCGTTGTTGTGATTGCTACTGCGTTTGCCATGGATGTCATTACTGCTATCATTGTTACCGTTGTCGTTGTTCCTATTGCCCTGTGACATTTTCCCCTCCCGGTCTTTCGTTCTCCGTTTGCATGCAAAATTTTGCGCACTTATGAAGCGACCCAAACGGGGGGAACTTCGTTTGGGGGGCGTCTCTTCACCTTCACATGCACTAACATTTTCGCCTTGGTTATAAGCTAATCCATATGAGGCTACACTTTTTGTCCTGTCTCCACATATCAAATTTGTGGACATATGATTTGACAAGTGAGGATTCCGGGGGTTGAACCCCTTCCCTGCATCATAATGCCCCACATTGCGAACCCTACGGGAAGTTTCTCCATTATTGTTGCTAAGAATATGCTTGTCGTAAGTCGCCTTGTCGTTATCGTATGACAGAGTACCTGGTTCTTCTACTCTACAATTTTCAATAATACTTTTAATTTCCTTCTCATTATTGAAGTGTGACATATCATGAAATGGTTCCCTACTCCTATAAAGAGTATCATTCATAGAAACATCGTTGTACTTGTACTTGTTATATTCTGATGAAGCTGAATATGTTTTGTCCTTGTGGATCACTGGGACTACGCGCCTGTTCCCTTCTACACTTGGCTGTTCCCTACCATTGGGTACATTCTTATCCCAATTGTGCACAACATTTTTTTCACATTTTACAAATGACCTATTCGTGCTTTCTTCGTTATGAGGACAGTTTATACATTTCGAGGGAGTATAATTGTTCACATGTTCGTAGTGCCTGCATTTGCTTTTTTCTTCTTCGTCTTCAAAAACTTCACAACCGTTCATTTTGCGCTGTGTAAAATGGTTGTGTGGTTCGGGGCAATTTCTTCTCCTGGTTGAGCACGTGTCGGGGCAATATTTATTCATGCCCTTGTGCGCACTTCCGCTGGCTCCACTGTGGACCGGATAGCTCCGAATCAACGTCTCCGACTTGACTCTGAAAACATCATCGTTGGGGTAGTACACCATTTGTCTGTCTAAAACACTCCTACTATAGGCATGCTGGTCTTCCCTTTCTGCGGCCACCTGAACGGCGTCTTCCTCTCTAAGGCCACATATGGCATTATTTTTTGCTTCAACCCTATTGACAGTAATACTCATATTGTTCTTGCTACTTAGCATATTTTTTTCCCCCGCTTGCATTATTTTCAAAATTCTTTTGTTATCCTCTTCCCCATAACCATTAGACGATATGTGCGAATCTATACAGTGTGGATTAAAGTTGTTCCTACACTGATTGGATATTGGCAGCTGCTGCTTCTGTTCTTCTCCTCTTGTTATCTGGCCTCTGTTTGGGGGCACAACCATGTTTATCATATTGTTTGAGTCACTCTTGAAAATCTCTTTACGTTCATTGCTCCAATTGGGGTGTCTGTCACTTCCTCCTGCTTCGGCATTATGGAAATTTTCACACTTTTCATTTTTTTCTATTATACGGCCATCGTAAGGTACAGAATTATTCCTAGGGATTATACCTACCACAGGGAGGTCCTTATATTGGTTTGCATTTCTCATGTTTAGGGGTACTCCTTCACAGTTGTTTCTACATGATCTTTCTTCTTCACCATTGCCTTTATCCATTTCACCGTTTTTCTCATTGGATACACCCAATTCCATCTTACTCTCTCTTCTGTGGCAATAATTCTCTTGGATCGACTTCTGCCTTGGGATGGTACCTGTCCTATCGCCTTTTGCACTTCCATTTCGCTTGCAATAATTATCATTGTGGCTCATTCCGCTGCCATTACCACATCTTAGATGAGTCCTCTCTGCTTTTGTATTTCTTGCCCCATCCTCTACTCCCTGCTCTATGTGAGTCGCCGCATCTTCATGGACACTTTTACTTCCCGCCTCTTTCTCGACCTTACTTTTTTTGAAGACAGTTGTTGCGCTCTCAACGTAGGTGTCTCCGTGTACCTTCGATATTGTTCTTTTATTCCTATTTCGTTCATTTTTATTGTTACAGCAGTATGCATATATTAAGCAGCACAATCCACACGTCAGTGACGCTAATATGCCTTGCACCGTGAACAAGAACACGGTCGTGTTGTTGTGAGACATTTTTTAAACGATGGGAGGGAGAACGGCGGGGTGGGGATTATGGCAATATGATGGGCCCACACGTTCAAATGCTGCTAAATGGGGAAACGGATTATCTGATACAAAAAAAACAGTTGGAAGAGTGCCCAAGACAAAAAATTAACAAGTAGCAAAACACACCTGCGTATGCTTGTGCCACTCTTACAATTTCATGCCCCGAAAAAAAAATATAGGCCTCACGTTTCTCGAGGCACATGAAAACATTTTAAATAAAATTTTTTGATACAAAAATTATTCAGTATTAAAAAGTTATGCCTTAAATACGGAGGTGGGAACAATCACCCGTCTACAACGGAACTTATGATTCCAAACAATTCGTAATGTGCGGAAAAAAAAAAATATTTCAAATTAAGTATTAGGACGAAAAAAAATACAACACAAATGTGACTAACAATACAACACAAATATAATATAACTGTTGAGAATAATTTTAAAAATTTCCATCACATTTGTGCGTTTTCATTTTGCGCGATTTCCGGTGTTATGTTTTTTGTTCCGTAGACCATCACCATTTTGCGCTTATGAGGGGCACTAATATTGCTACAAAAAAAAAAAAAAAAAAAAAAAAAAAAACGTTTTAATTTTTCCCCCTTGCAATGTAGAACACTGCATAACCTTTTACCTGGTATTTTTTTCACGTGTTATATTTTTCAAGTGGAAATTTCTTCACGAGAGATTTTCCAGTTAAATGTCTTGCCCCACATGTGAGAGCCGCTCCATGGGAAGTGTACATTAATGTGACCCCTCTTGTACCAATGCAGGAAAATAGGTAAGTCGCCACACGCGTGTTAAATATAGGTTATGAGGAAGGGGTGTACATATTCATAATTACATATGTGCGCGCCTCATTCAGGTTGTGCTTGTCCCCTCCTCCATTTAAGGATGTTCAGGGGGGAAAAAATAAAGAAAGCACAAAAGGGGTGCACACAACAGTCACAAAGGAATGCCCACAAAAGAACAATCTTGAGGACAAGCCCTAGGGGAGAGCGTGACTTAACCGCAACCGCATTGGACAATTGGCTGCGCCTGTTCGAGTGAGACATCCGCCATTCATACCGAATACCTCCCCTTGATGCTACATTTTTGCACGTTACACAAATGTTATATTGCTATATTTAAAAAGTGACGAGTTGGAAAAAAAATGCGGAAAAAAAAAAATTAAAAAATCATGAATTATCTACATGTACATTTAATCATCTGCGTACACGTCAACACTTCCCTGTCTGCTGCGTCCACACAGGGCACTTTACTTTTCACGTTTGTTCCATACGTACAACAAGTGTTGGCGATTCGTGTGGCAACAAAAAAAAGGCGTGTGTGTCATCGAGCCATCTTCTAGTTCGTGTTCACGTGCTGATAAAGTAGCTGTTTATCCTGCGAAAAATGGGGGTGCAGAGACATGTGGCCCGTGTGCGTCGACATAGGTATGCAGCTCCGTGTGCGCACCCTCTACATGTTCTTGCTTAGGTACACACAAATGCACAAATGGGCTAAGGCAACATGCGCTGCGTTACCAGGGATGCTCCATCGCCTCAATCACATTCAGCCGTTTCGACGGGTTAATCTGCAGGAGGGACTGAATAAAGTTCTTTGCCTCTGAGGATATATTAAACCAGTATCGTTCGTGGAACGTTACCTCTTCCTGTAAAAAAAATGGAAACGTGTTGACATGTATGCAATGTGGATTTCGTGTGCTCAACCGTCTATGGTTTGAACGCAAAATGCAAAATTTAGTCATACGTGTTTTTCAGTTTGACTCGGATGATATCAAGACGGAAATTGTTGCGAAGAATTTAATACTGGCTGCAGGTAGCCATTTCTAACCCCGCATGGACGAGGAGCTAATCATGCATTACAACATTTTAGGCAAAAAAGAGTAACCCGTCTTGTATAATCCCCCTTTTTTTTTTTTTTTTTTTTTTTTTTACACCCTACCTCAAACCTAGAACAGGGGTAAAAGGGTCTATAACCTCCTAAAAGGATGTAGGTGATTATGCCCAGTGCCCACATGTCAATTTTGTTGTTAAAGTTGGACTCCTGCGAGGGGGGGAAAAGCGATGTGCAAGTGACGCTGTATGTGTGGAGGTAACCTCTTATGGGGGGCAAGTCGGACAGGTAAATATTCATTGTACAAAAAATTTAAAAGTTCAGTGCGCGCCCCCACATTCGCAGTGCTCTTGTGTCTGCTCTAACTTGGAACAACTCAGGGGCGATGAACCCGTAGCTGCCCCGAATCCCGCGATAGGGGTAGAACTCATCAAAGGCACATCTGACGGACAATCCAAAGTCGCCAATTTTTACAATACTCTTAAACGTCTTTTCATTCGGATGCTTGGCGATATTTTCCTTAATCGAGCTGAGCAATTTCTTAATATTCAATTTTTTCCCCTTGACATTGTTATGTGACAATTCCAGATCTGATAGGACATCCGACTCAAAAAGGAAAGACTCTTCCAAATTGAAGAGAAGTAAATTATTTGGCTTTATATCGCAATGTATGATTCCATTAATGTGAAGATAATAAAGAGCAAACAAAATTTGACTGACAATTATTTTCACTTCCGTTTCGTCTAATATTTTAAAACCTACATAGGAGTATAAATCTCCTATGGAAGAATATTCCAAAAGCACCCAAATGTCGTTTTCATGTTCTGCACTTAATATCATTTGTAAAATGTTACAATGCTTCAATTTTTTGTGTATTTCTATTTCTTCTCTTAATTCTTCTATGTCTCTGAGGTTGTAGTACAATTCTTTGTGTTTTACTTTTAAAACTAAATGCAGGGTTTTATGTTCGTTCGCTTCTTTTCCCTTGTCTATAGCATGATTGTCGTACTGCCATAACTGTTCCTTCCCATGTTGTTCTTCTTTTTCCATGTACGCCTGCTCATACAATGCCCTTTCCTTATATGCCCTTTCGGAACACGGGCCTATGCTGATCGTTCTGTCCGTCTCCGAGCTGCTATTTTCCGTGTCTGTCTCATTTGATTCATCAATGTATATGTTCGAACTTAAAATGTCATTATTTATATACTTAACATAATTTTTCAAAACAAGCTTCTTTTTGCACTCAATTATCCATTCACACAAACACACGGTGCTGGAAAGTCCCCTCAGTAAGACCTTAATTATTTTAAAGTTCCCCAACTCGATTATTTTAAAGTCCTTTATATGTTCGAACGAGTTTTGCCTGTTCACAGCCGTCACATCGCTCTTGTTATTTCCATTTTTTATGTTCGTACTTATATCAGAAATGAATGAGAATGGCGTTCTTTTCACAGGCATGCTCTACAAATGGTGTGTGCCAATGGTTATACAAAAAAAATAAAAAAAAAAAAATGGGCAACCGCAGTGCACAAGAGAAGAAAAACTAGGCAAGCTAAACGGGACAATCAAATAAAGTAATCAAACTATAACAACAAAGGTGGCACATTTATACCCAAATTTCACACACACAGAACCATGTGCTCCAGTGAATATAAATTTTCACGGACAAATGGGCATAATTTTTCTTTTATGAAAAATATGTGCACAGATGTTTCACCTCTTGGTGTATGCTGTGGGGTATGGAAAAATATATACACAATAAGCGGAGACAGTTTTAGTGCCTAGGAACATATCCTTACAATGTTGTTGTCACGAAAACATGTTTTGTGCACCTCATCAAACCACGCCTGTGGTACGACTGCTCTACCGTTACTTCGTCTCAGGCGGTTAACAAAAAAAAAAAAAAAAATAGCTTATTTATGTGCCTTTTTGTGTTCCCAATTTCAACTAGCGTATACATTACACACAATCAAAATGGGCACTATTGTATACACCACAAAATGGAAGAAAAAAAAAAAAAAAACAACGGAGCTTAACCGAACATGCCAAAGTGTTATTTCACAAGGGAGGAAACGTTATCTAACATGAAATATATGGAAACAGAAAAAAATCCCAAAAAACATGCTAAAAGGAAACCTTTGACTTCAATTTTGTCCCCATTCGTGACCCTTACCCCCCTTAAAAATTATTTATTTTATTTCTGCAAAATTGCACACGTAAAGAATAAAAGGGGCAAGTGCACAAATGGTAATGACACCAAAAATTCTACACTGATTTATTTGCTATACACCATACTTTGGGTTCTAAAATCGTTTTCACCAGAAAGCATTTTCCTTTAAATCCCATTCCGGGCATAAATACAACTTGGAAAATGTGGAAACAATGGAAAAAAAAAAAAAAAAAGCCTAACCAGAGAAGTGACACAAAAGAAAAAAATGACAACATGAAAGTAGTTGAGCTTAAATAATTCTCAGGGACACAATGCAAATATAACAAACTAGGGGAAGAAATTGCCAAAGGGGGGGTGCAAATAAGAAGGAAAAAAAAGAACAAAAACTAGCTTTCATCATAGGGAGAAAAAAGATCTTCCGACTCTTCTGCTGTGAGCGACGTTGTATGATGTTCTACATCTCCGCGATTTATCTAAAGAGACCCCCCCCCCAAAAAAAAAAAAAAATGTTTAAAAAACAGTTTTGATATATATATAAGGTTATAAAATGGTTTAAAAGAGCAACCCCACGAGGTAACTCTACCACGCGGATGTGTGCATGGACATACGCAGTTGTATTCACGTCTTCCCAACAGAAAATGCTATGCGTAAGAACAGCGCGAAAGTAGACATATTTCCACTTTCGCATTCTTATCTGCCTTGTACAGAAACATGTTGCTCTGGTTGTATGCAGACGCTCATATTTATGTGCTTACCGCGCTGGGCTCTTCACCTAGGTCGTCCATTATCGTACGATTTTCTGCGACAAAACGAGGGAAGGAAAAAAAAAAAAAAAAGGAAAAATTGAGAAAGTATAACGCATAGAGAGCTACAAATGGAGACAATTTTTTTCATTTGTCCAAATTGCCGCTTTGCAAAAGATGTCGATTTTAACAAAATCATTTCCCAGTATGACATACTTGCGTTCAGTGGCTTATTCGTATAATTCGCGGAGGCCTTTTTCCGAATGGGATAATAATTAAGCACATTGGACGGATAAAAAATACGAATAAATTCAATTAACTTTTTAAAAACTATTTTGTAATCATCTTGATTCAAATTTGAAACAATGCTCGATCGTGCACATTTTTTTTTACAAAAAAATTCATAGTCCAGGATAGAATTTGCTGCACGGTTTGAATTCATTAAACTACAACAAATTTCACAAGGTTCTTCAGAGCAGTTTTTAGCGTCTTCTTGATTTTTTTTAAAATTGGAAGAACATTTTTTTTCAAATTCTTTCAGCTTTGTAAACGAACAAGAGCATTCATTATGCGTGTTATTATTTTCTTTACTAACTACACACGCCATAGTGTCGCCCATTTGGATCACTTTTGATATTTCGCTGGTCGAATTAATTTTTGAGCTCAAGTAGGACAAAAAGGAAGAAACTACATTTTTACTCTCCGCACTGATGAAGTTCAAAAGTGCGAAGCTTAGCACAAATAGGGTTCGTTTATACATTTTAGACAAGGAACACGAATGGGGCATGTTAAGCCAATATTTTAGCTTTTGTGTCACAAAATTTACGTGCCTGTGCTTTTTTAATGCCGCTTTGTGTGTGTGCTTACGCAGTGGGAGTACATTGAGTCACCTTTCAGTTTTTCTTAAAATAGCCAACGAGAAAGAACAAGTCGAGCTAGTGGATTATTCTTTAAAAATATTTTGCCCACTGGGTGTTCATTAGATGTCAACGTGTGGCAGCTGTTTGTGACATTCACAGTTGGGCTTCTATTGTCCTATTTTCCCATTTGGCCATTTCCCCCTTTTGCCTTTTTCTTTCACCACGCAATAATTAAACGCCTCTTAAAAGTTGTGTACATACAACGGAAAAAAAAAAAACAAGTATATCTAAGCAAATTTCCATGCACAATAAAAAGTATTCCCTTTTGTGGAACAATCAACGTGCCTGCCACATAAATTGGCAAGAATTAATCAAAAAAAAAAAGAACAATTTTGCAATTACGAAATGTATTGTTCTTATGAAGAAGCAAAAGTTGGTGTTCTACAATATTTAGATTTTCTCCTGCGGTGCACCAAACTTGGTTATTATCTTAACCATTTTTCTGTAAAAAAATCCTTGCTTCACAATTTTGGTAAATTTTTTTTTTTTTTTTTTTTTTTATGGTATATCATGAAAATATTGCGAACGTCTTAGAGGACACTTCCAGACTATGTATACAAATTAAGTAGAACAAAAATTACTTTTTTTTTGTTTAAAAGATACGTTAACAATTTTTAGGAGCATTCTCCCATTTTTGTCTTCTGCGTCCAGGACGTGCATACTATTTGTTCCGCTTTGTTATCCTTTCCCTTCCTTTCATTCCTTACTATTTCCCAAGCTTTTGAAGGCCTTCTGAAATTCTTCATGTAGCTCTGTTCCAAAGGAAGGAAAGACATAATTCGTGTGTAAAGGCATCTATCCGCATGTACATAAAAGCAAATGGGCGTAACATACACACTGTAGTTTCAGTGGCTCAACAGCGGATTCGCATTAAAAATGGGGAATATGGAAATGGAATTTTCCCCCAATGGTTAACTAAAAATAGGAGCAAATTCTTATTGCACTCATTTTGATGGCACAAAATTGTATCAATTCATTTTACCTTGACTGATTGGTTTTCCATCCTTGTATATTGTTTCCCGTAGATGCATCTTACTCCTTTCCAAGGCTATGTCAGAGTATGGGTCTTTCAAACACCTTAGGGGGGCACAGGGTGGTGTAAAGAAACAAAAAGGAAATGGGTAATGTGCGCGCACATATGTCTGCACATGTTGTAGTATGTGCGCAGGGGGTTGCTCTACATGTTTATTATGTTTGGCGCATTTAACTCATGTAAAAAGAAGTGTGACATGCATCACACTATAGGTGGCATGAAGCAAATGTATATTTCCTTGGCTGCATGTTTTTTTTTTTTCTTCCACGTACTTCCTCAAAATGTCCGCCATTTCAGAGGCGTATCTTGTGTAAGAAACATTCGCCGCTTTCCACATCTCTAGATAAGATAATATAGTAGTACCCACGAGGTACACCCGTTTTATGTTTTCCTATGTACAAACGTATGTACGTAGGTAAGAATATTTTTAAGCTTGTTCACCTTGCCGGGTAGCTGTTTTTTTTATATGTACAACAGCGGTGCTCCCCAGGTGATGTGAACGAGAGGGTGTACATTTATTTAACCAGAATGTAGCAAAACATCATAATGGTAAGTTACTCAAATTATGAATTGTAGCTTGCGTGTTAGCGAAAAAGTGCCATGCTTGCTCGACATTTTCATGCTTACATGTATAAAAATGTTACCCTTAAAAAAAAAAAAAAAAAATTGATCATGGGTATCCGTGAAAGCCTCTCCGGGTTGAAAAGGAACACCTATGCACCAAAAAAAAAAAAAAAAAATTAGCGTTTTCGCTAACGCTACTGTTAATGCCTTAACATTACACCTAGAAGCGTTACATCATGTAGATTGTCCCACGACAGCGGCGACTTCCCATTTAAGTATACACAATAGCACAGTTACATTGATCAGCTTGGTCAAGATATGAGTTGCCCACAAAAAGCGAACTCCTTCATTGTTAGGTCAGGGCAAAGGGCTAGCTCTTCCGAGAGATGTAACTAGCTTCAGATGGATGTGCCAAGGTAACAATCCCAGCAAACAAGTACATACAGGTTGAATGCCCGCACATCAACGCGATTCGTAAGTTCCCTCATCGGGTGAATTACTGTCGATAGGGTTAAAGAGGCGTCCGAACTGGGCGAACTGTTTGATATGGGCACTGCGTGTAGGCAAATTTAAACCTTTCCTAAGCCGCTTCACTAAGGTTGTTATACGTGTGCCCACGATATCACACGCGTGAACGAACAGAATGCGTCCAGCGTAGTGATAAGCTGAAGTGATCATCGATGCCAAATTAAAAAGAAAAAGCACAATATGAATAACCTGTTGAAAAACCACAACAGGTGTGCTGCTCAGAGGGTGGTGGCGCACTGCATCGGAGCGAGTATAAAGGGGATAAAAAATGTGCAGAGGAACAGCCCCCTCTTTGACGGAATGGATGGGGGTAGGAAAATGGGGAAATACTTTTCCACAATGTCATTTTACGATAATAGGAATACTCTAAATAAGGCAAAAAATAAATTTCACCAAAAAAGTATCCCCGAAAAGAGACACACTTCAATACTAAGCCGTAATGGCAATGCTCTCTTTTTTTCAACGAATAAAAAAATTAAAATTATCAACCCGCAAAAAATAAGAAATGTAGCCATCATTGCACATGTAGATCATGGGAAAACAACCCTAGTGGATAAGCTGCTAAGACAAGGAGGAGAAGAAACAAAAAATGAAAGAGTAATGGATCATAATGATTTAGAAAAGGAAAGAGGAATTACTATCATGTCAAAAGTAACAAGAATAAAATATGATGATTATTTTTTTAACATTGTTGACACACCTGGGCATTCAGATTTTGGCGGTGAAGTTGAAAGGGTACTAAATCTCATTGATGGGGTATGCTTAATTATTGACGTAGTTGAAGGACCAAAGAACCAAACGAAATTTGTACTAAAGAAATCTCTCCTAAACCCAAAGTGTAAAATTATTGTTATTATGAATAAGTTTGATAAACCAAGTAATATAAAAAGTAAAGAAGAAATTGAAAATGAAATATTTGATCTTTTCGCTGATTTAAATGCTCCAGATGAATTAATGAATTACCCCATTCTCTATGCCTCTGCGAAAAATGGGTGGTGTACGGACAATTTCGAAGACGCTAAACAAAATAAGTGTGAACATAATAACGTGCTAGTTATATTTAAAAAAATTATTGAATATTTTGACTCCCCTCTGAAATTAACCTCCAGTAGTGGAGACCCCACAAATGATGACGCAAAGGTGGGGTCTCACAAAAGTTTAACAGGGGATGATGCAAATGGTGTAACTCGTTCGGTTGGGGGATTGTTGGGGAATGATACTGTGACGGATGGAGGTCTCGTCGAGGACTCGCCCAACCGCCACCCATGCGTGGAGGGTAAAGACGTGGAAGCGAAAATAACGAGCGAGCCGTTTAGCATGCTAGTTAGCCTTATAGACCACCAAGAAGGAGTAGGTGTCACAGTGACTGGAAAAATATACGGAGGGGTTATCAAAAAAGGAGACACGATTATTGTGAAGAGTGAGGAAAATAAAGTAAAAGGAACGTGTGTAATTAAAAATATCTTCTATATGAAAGGACGAAAAATAGAAAATGCTAATTTCGCCAGTGCAGGAGATATTGTAAATATTTCCTTTTCGAAAGGAGTTACCCCATCAGTTAATGATACCTTGTCGTCTGAAGAATCCGTATCAAGTTTGAAGGCCAGACCAATTGATCCTCCTGTTCTCTGCTTAAAAATTTCACAAAATACAAGCCCCTTAACAGGAAAAGATGGCAAACATATAACTCTGTCTTCCATCGGTAACAGACTTAAAAAAGAAGCAGCCATAAATGTAGCTATAGAAATTAACGAGTCAGAAAAAAAAGATAGCTATGAGGTGAAAGGAAGAGGAGAATTACAATTAGGTATTCTGATCGAAAAGTTAAGAAGAGAAGGATACGAAATGACCATATCATCTCCAAATGTTATTTATACAAAAGATGAAAAAGGAAACTTACTAGAACCAGTTGAAGAATTTCACATTACTATACCTTCTACAATTAGCTCCAGTGTTATTGAAAAATTAAACGCAAGGAAGGCAGATATTGTAGACATTGTAAATGATGATAATGATAATACTTTTATCAAATGTATTTGTCCCTCGAGGAATTTTTTTGGTATGAGATCTTACCTTCGTGATGTTAGCAAAGGGACATCCATAATTAATTCCGAATTGAGGGAATATAAAAAAAAACAAATGTCGTACAAAAGTGACAGGAATGGGGTAATCATATCCTCGTCCAATGGAACAACCACTGCCTTTTCTCTAGATCCCATTCAGTTAAAGGGAAATTTATTTGTTAGTGAAAATTACCCTACTTATGAGGGCATGATCATCGGCGAGCACTTCCTAAGCAATGATATTGAAATGAATGCTGTGAAAGTTAAGCCCGTACAACACCTAAGGAATAAGGGCCATGAGGAAACCATAAGGATAAATCACAAAAATATCACCATTGAATATGCCCTTTCTTTTATTCAAGATGACGAAGAAATAGAAGTTACTCCAAAGAGAATCGTCATGCGCAAAAAAATATTAAACACGGAGCAGAGAAAAACAGCAAACAGGAAGGCCAAAAATGGATAATTCGGCAAAGACACACGTGTGTGTGATGAGCCCAGTTGAGGCCTACCTAATAGATACAGCTACAGCGGGTTAGTTTTCTTCTTATCATTGAAAACGGCTCCATAGTGAGAGACCACAATAATACCTTTCGCATTTTCATCTTTGGAAGATGCCCTCTTCGAAACCAAATAAAATTACGCGGCCCCGTTTTATTTTTTAAAAATTTGTTCTGCACATGGCTGTTTTTTTTTTTATGCACACAAGACACAACTTCCATTTGGCTATGATGTCATGTAACCGTTTTGCTTTCCAAAGTGTGTTTCCCTTTTTTTGTATATATATTACATCGTACATTTCTTTTTTTGTTTTTTTTAAATTTCGCAAACCGCCTTTTTTTTTTTAACGCGTTATTGTATGTTTCACTTCACTCAAATGTGATGGATCATTTGTGTATTTTATAACATTTTTTAAATCGAAATTTACGACAGGGATAACTCTACAGGTTGCCGACACATGCGGTGCAAATGTCTGTACCTGCACATTGAGCACTGTTAAAGTTGACACGCTTCTTCGCCAACTTGGGTAAAAAAGCTGCTGCGGGTACTATACAGCCCTTACAATATTGCATGCACATATAGGGAGATAAAAAGGGAACAGCTGCTGTTTACAATTGTCCGCAAAATGGGGCGCTCATATTGAGTAATTAATTATTTATTTATTATTCTTTTGTTTTCCCCCACCGCGCGTGGCAAACGTTGCGCAAAAATGAAGCACACAACGCGACACACGCAAAGGTTGCAAAAAAAACATTTTGTAAAATTATCAATGTAAGGGAATGTGAGAAGCGGAATGGACTCTACCCGTTCTTGGTAAAAGTGCCTAACGTGAGGTGAGCAAAAGGGGAACATCAAATTACAAACGAGTAGCATTTGGGAAATACGCGGTCGTGCAAGCAGCCGAACAAAGGTAAACCCTCCCGCATCGGCTTCTCCCCCTTTGCATCCATGTTATAGATAAAAGGGCTAGCCGAACAGACGACATATTAAAACTATACATTTAAGGAAACCATTTTATGAAAAAAAAAAAAAAAAAAAAAAACAGATGCTTCTGAAGCCATCGAAGGAACAGCTGTGATACGCCATATATGAGCGACGCCTTTACGAAGAGGAACATGGTTAACACGCTTGTGTATATGTATAAACACACACAGGTAGGGAGATATGCTCATACGCAAGCTGGTACCGCCGCTCACCATTTGTGCCCCTCGTGAAGGACAGAAAAAGTAACTCACCCACTTCGCCACGTGGTTCTTACGAAGGGACAGAGTTTACGCGGCGCACGCGCAGGTAGGCGAGCCTTAAGGAGGCGCAGTTCACCAAACATGATTGCAAAAAAGTGTAGCTTTCTCTTGGTACAGAAAAATTACGCACATAAATTTGCCTCCCCAGATTGTCCAAATTTGATCAATATTAAAAAAGTGATATACGAAAAATTGAAACCAATATGTTTTCACATTAAACAGGATTATACAATGGGGCACCATGTCCACGATATGCATTTTTACGGAATCTTATGCTCTCCTTTGTTTGAAAATAAAAGCTACAAAGATATGAATATGATGGTGGAGAAGCTAATGAGCGAAATTAATTTAGCGGGGAGAGTAAAATTACACTGCCAACCTCCCTCAAGATTTAACAAGATGAAAAAACACGTACGATGGAGGTGGAACTTGGAGAAGTAACCCAGCTCTCTGCAAGGGGAAAGTAAAAATGGACTTTACCAATAAATCTCTCCACCGATAAGAGGAAGCAGGGGCGCCTTAGACAAGCACTTGCCCCTAATGAGGAGCGCGTCATGGAGCGACATCGACAGAGAATGGTGTGTAGAAACGGCACAGTAGCGCGAAAAGGATTCACCGAAGCACAACGAGCCAACCGGAATGGAACGATTCCCAGTTGCCCGTTTTTATCAACCCTCTTTAAGTCGTCTTTGATTTACAGAAGGCTGCTAAATTGCTAGCCGAAACAATATGCAGCGTAATATATTAGCAATTAGCGGGTAACCTAAAATAACAATTTCGATTGAAAAGGAATAAATTTTATTTAAAAGGATTATTTAGAAAAAAAAAAAAAAAAAAAAAGGGGTACGATGAAACATTTGGAAAACAAAATAGTGCGATGAAAAAAAAAAAAAAAAAAGAAAAATGGCAATAAGCCAATTTGCATTTGGGTTATAAAATCAATAAAAAGAGAGGAACATCCATATGTAGATAAAATGTACAAGGTGAGGAAGGACTACACACGCAGCGCTCACGCGCATATGCGTGTTTTCGTATTCGTAGGGGCACCCCCCCCTTTTGCCAACATATACCTTCTACGTCTTGGGGCGCTTCATGCAACCGTATTGATAAAGCATGAGCGAAAGGACAATAAAGATGGTTCCTATGTACTTATTATAATTGATGGTCTCGTTGAGAAAGAGCCTGGCCAAAACGAAGGTGAAGCAAGGCTGAAAGGACTGATACAGTGAGACGGTTACGGGAGTAAGGTAATTCAAAGCGATGATTTGAATTTTCCAACACAGAAAAATAATTCCAAAGGTCGAATAGAAAATACACAAAAACTGATTAGTCGTCACATTATATATCTCGCTAATCACATTGTAATTTTCATTAATGAACATTTCGCCAAGAATTCCAAATGGAAGGGTTATCAAGAACAAAACAGCCATTTGGGAAAATTGAATAATATCATTACTTACGTATCTAGTGGCTATATTTATATATATCACTTGCAGCCCCTTGGTAACGGGCACTGTTAATAGGAGGAGAAAGCCAAAATCGAGTGAACCCATATTCCACACTTCTGCAGTTATGGCCAACCCAAAGAAAGACAAAAAAATGGACAACCAGGTTATATAATTCATCTTTTCAATCTTCAAATAATATGACATTAGGGCTGTAAAAATCGGTATTGTCGGTTGAATAATAGCTACGTTATGAGAATCGGTATATTGTAAGGCGATTATAACAATTACCTGTCTCAAAGCTCCTGTAACGGACAGGATAAGTATGGGCATGTAGGCTGCCTTAGGAATTAGTTTTTCATCATTTTTTAGTAATCTACTAAAATAATTGGAATATGTATTTTCCATATTAACACATGCTTCGTGGTTGTTACTGCTATACTCGTCACTACCAGTATCGTTATTTTTTGCATCTGCTTTTTGCACGTTATTGTCCATTTTGCTATCCTTACTGCTTTTCTCGTTTTTTTTTTTTTTTTTATTATTATCATCATTTTTATCACCTTTGGAATTTTTTTTTTTTTTTTTTTCATTTTCTTCTTCAATTTTTGACAACTCCAAGTCTATCTGGGCATCCTCTTCATCCACACCAGCCTTTTCATTTACATCATGCAGTAGTTTTTTTTTGTTCGGTTCTGAATCCTTCGATGTATACATGTAAATCATCAGTGGGATAGTTAAGACTGTCCTCAAAATTATGAACACGTAGATGGACCCTTTTATCATAATAAAATATTTCATCAATATGTAGTTTATTCCATACAGGAACATGGAAAACAGCAGGAGCAAATTTACGGTTATCAGCACCACGTTCTTCTCCCCCTCATCTTGCTTGGTCTTGCCGAAATAATTTTCAACTTTTAGGAATTTCATGGTTCAATCGGGTTGGCATAATTGGGGGTAATCCTTCGTCCGAATTTCTCTAATGGGGGGAAGAGTCTTTGGTGAGAGTTATTCTTATTGAGGAAAGAATCCTTCGTGAGAGTGCACGTACAAGTTTGTACACACACTTGTGCTTACGCCTGCGCCTGCGCGCCTGTACACCGCCCCCTCTTTAAAACTTAAAAAAATTAATTTTTTCCCAAAAAAATCGGGCACAGAGGAAACGCATCCTTTGTTAGTATCAAGCAGGGGTCAGGCGAATTATTCGCGTTTCATTTTGAGTCTACACAAGCGAGACTTCATTGGGCTTGAACGAATGCGCAGCGTAGCTCATCAGTGGATGAAAGAGAAAAACGGTTGATACTCTAAGAATAAATATGTATATACGTATGCAAGGAAGTAGGCACGTATGTTACGCGCGCATGTATGCCCATACATGTGTGCAAAAAAAACGGGGAAAGCTCCTGCCTTCGCAACTGTTGCGCGTAAAACGTGTTAAGATCACAAAAAAAAAAAAGAGATAAGGAATAACATGAACACATTACGTGTGAACCAGGCTTACACTTTTTATCTGCTCTTGACCTTATCTCATATTTTTTTTTTTTTTTTTTTTTTGGTGCATTGTCCCTGGCTGCCCTTTTTTTGTTAAATACATATCACAGGGGCATATACTCAGTTTGTATTGTTTTCTACGCACTCTAAATACATGTGTTCAATAAAATGTGCCAAAGAGAAAAAAAAAAAAAAAAAAAAAAAAAGGAGAAAACAATTGGGTTATTTTTAACATTGTGCATATAAGCATACATATCACTCGCACGAACATATGTGTATATGTACATACGATTACCACCTTTTCTCTTAGCATAGATCTTAGTACACTTACGCGTGTCACCCACATTTGGCACACTTGCGCGCGCTAACAGGCTAGCCCGTGGCCACCACATTTACGATCTTTTGCTCTCCCCACCACTTCCTTTTCTTTTTTTTTCTCCGCTACTCCCGCTTGACCTATAAACAACCTGTGCGGGTATTCCTCCCCCAGCATTTGGAATAATCAAGTGCTCCTTCCCGCTAGTACACTTTGAACACACGGTTTTTTAGTACATTTAGCAGAAGCCCCCTCTTTTGTATTTTTGCATAGAGTCTGCGCATATATAGTTCGCAGTGTCATAGGGCGAAGCTAGGAGTGATACAACCACGCAAGTTAGTATGTGTACATGTGAGCACGTGTACGTATAGGAATATATGAACGTGTGTACTTGTGTATATATGCACGTATAACGCCACTTCCCTAGTGAGTGCCCAGGTTCAGTGTTTTTTTTTTTTTTTTTTTTTTTTTCACGTACCCTCACGTGCAAGGTGCTACCTTACACCTGAGCAACCCGATTGGGAGCACAGCAGCAAAACGGGGGCCTCAGCTTGCAATCCGCCCGTTCTCTACTCTTCCATGACAACATTGGAGGGAACGCCTCGGTTTGGGAAGAACTGGCGCTATTTTTTTTTTCCCCTTTCCATCTGCCTTAGATTTTTCCTTTCATTTTGCTACCACGCCGCAGATTGAAGAAAAGTGCCTCCCCACGAAAACGACGAAAAACCTTCCAAAATGGAGAACTCTTTGCTGGAAAATGGAGTAAACATGAATTTTATCGACAGGATGTCTCACTTGTATGATAGTTCCCAAAAGAAGGCCACGAAGAAATTAATCATAGCAAGTATAATATGTATAATATTTATGATAATAGAAATAGTGGCCGCTATTTTGTCGAATTCCTTGTCCTTAATGACTGATGCCTCCCATCTGTTTTGTGATTTATTGTCCTTTGCCTTAAATTTATTTTCTATATATGTTTCCACATTTGAGGGAAATGTGGATATGTCTTTTGGGTACCACAGAGCGGAAATAATAGGAGCCTTGTTTTCCATTTTTTTTATATGGGCGTTATCTGCATACATTTTGTACAGTGCTGTGTTTCGATTATTTGATGTTCAGACGGTGGATGGATATATCATGTTTGTAACAGCTTTTGTAAGTACCCTGGCAAATATATTTATTGCCTTTGTACTTAAGGTACATTCACATGGATTTGAATTTATTGGACAACGCAAATGCAGCCACAGTGATGACACACATGAGCATTCACACCAGATAAAGGCATGGGGAAATGGTGCTGATAACTCTGGAAAAAATGGAAAATACAAAAATATAAATAGTGATATCGTTATAGCAGATGATGATGATGCAGCTTCTCATGCTGCCGCATCTAACAAGAATAATATTTCTATTGGAAAAATTAACACCAGTTCATGCAGCTACGTTGCTTTTGATTATTATGAAAATGTGAACCAAATTAATATGGGTAATCGCCATCAAGGAGATTCAAAGACTGCAGGAGCTACTGGTGGTGGGGAAGGAACAAATGCAGGTAAGAAGGATTTTCATAATTCACACCATGCACTGATGGACCCCACAAATAATAATTACCATCACAATAATCACATGGGAAATGATGAAGATGTGCAAAAGGACGATGGTATTTTTAAAGTAGGAATTAATGAATGTGTCAATAAAAGCAATGGAACAAATGATATGGGTAAAAAAAAAAAAAAAAAAAAAAATTCCCATAATGGAGCTCACAAGGACAAGAACATGGGCTCGAACAGTTCCTACATGATCTCCAATGAGGGAAGCGAAGAAAATGTTTTGTGTGATTCGTACGATAGTCATTCTTTGGGGGGAAACTCCCCGCAGGATGGATGCCACCAGCATGGCCACGTGCAAAAGTATGACCACTCGCACGACCACTCACACGGTCACTCACACAGTCACTCACACGGTCACTCACATGGACACTCACATGGACACTCACATGGACACTCACACGGCCACGACGAAGAAAACAGCATAAGCCTCAAGACGGCGTACCTGCACGCCATCAGCGACTTACTGCAAAACATAGGAGTAATGATAGCCTCGCTTATCATCTGGTACAACCCCAAGTATTCCATCACCGACCCGATTTGTTCAATAATTTTTTGTTTCATCGTTTTCTCAACAACCATATCAGTAATAAAAGAAATTCTGAATGTACTTATGGAGGGAACCCCCGTCAGCATAAACTTAATCGATATCAAAAACGACCTGCTCCAGATACCCGGGGTCATAGACGTTCACGATCTACACGTTTGGTCCTTATCAATTGGAAAGCCAGCCCTCGCGTGTCATATAGTTGCACACAAAAACTTCTCACACACAGTTTTAAATAACGCTACATTGTTGTGCCAGAATAAATATAAAATTCTGCATACCACTGTCCAGACCGATTACCCCTCGAACATTTCCAACTGCGAAACCTATGCCCACCTTAAATGCTCAACTTTAAAAACAGAACCGAACAAGTAGTTCCTCCTGTGCAGCTGCACGATTCGTGCGTTATTTGTATAAGTGAGTTTGTATAACCCTTTCAACACGGTGGGAGGGGTCTCCCTATTAGCCTTAATTTAAGAATGTGTTTATTAAATCTCCCACTGCGTCAATGCTAGCGCGTGAGACCCCCGCGTGAGTGCCTCCTACGACTGTCTAACCGAAGCATCGCGCAAAATTGGCGCTCTGGACATTATCTTTAATTTTGTTCTAGTTGTTATATGTGCCCTCAGAAGGGGCACATGTGTGTGTACAATATGACCAAGTGCAAATGTGCGTATGAACGCTTGTATATGTGCGCTTATTATTCTTTTTAATTTTTCCCCAGTGCATAATCAATTGATGAATTTATAAAAACAAAACTATGACAGCTTTGTACTTTTTATTTGCCGCTTTGTTGCACAAATTTATATTTGTATATATGTCTATATGCGTATAAGAGCAACAAAAAAATAAAAATAATAATAATAAAAAAAACCGTGCTACTATTGTGCTCCATACTTTATGCATATTAAAAAAATAACCCTGCGTCCTATGTATAGATATTTATAATTGTGCCCCTTAGTCTTTTTACACGTTGTGATAATCTTTTTCATTATATGTATGTATGTATATATTTTTTTTTTTTTTTTTTTTTTTTGTTTTTCCATGTTGGTCTCTGTTAACTTGAGTTAATTTCAATTTAACATGTTAAGAAAAATGTTCGTCACTACGTTCCGATTTTGAATACCGTTGTTTTAGGAAAAACTAAACGTGTTCATTCGTATTTCGTACATTTCGCGAGGCGAAGATAAATAAATAAGCCGTGCCACTAACGGCAGGTACATGTTTGGGGAAAATTCTTCACCCCCCCTGTCCCCATTTCCTATGGGGTATCCACTGTGACCAAATTTTCATCGCTCAAAGAGAATCAGGTATACACGGAGTTGTAGACACATGTGTTGTGTATGTAGAAGCAGGGGCCGCAAGGATAATTTTTGCGTGTTCCCCTTAAAAGGGTAAAAAGGCCATTAATACAAATTGTAAAATTAATTGCACCTTTTTTTTTTACACAAAGTACCGGCAGATAATGCCAACGGAGAGCAAACAAAGAATAGTACGCAGAGCCGCACACACCGCACACAGCGCACATACCGCGCAGAGAACAGGGCGCGCTTCGCTCCCAGGTAACGTCAAATGTACACCTCGTGGACATCCCGTAGGTGGTCCTCCCAGTTGCCTTCCCCAACCGATATGATATGCCGGTCGGGTCTTAAAATTACGAATGAATTATCCGACTTCAACATGAGGGTATCAAAAAACAGGTCGCGTATTATGTTCGCCGTGAACACATAGCTCACGTTGTATTCCTTCACATCCAAATGTATATGCTTCACATTTCTGGCATTTCCCACAAAATTATAATCGTACTTTGGAAAGAGGACATAGTCATTTACAGGTATACTCATATAAGAGGAGTCATCATTATCTACCATCGTAGTACCCTCCCGTTTTAAAATTCGAATGGATTGGTCCTCCGCATTTTTGCTTACCACAACGTCCGTGTCCCATAAGCAGAAGGAGAATTTATCTCTTGGTATATTATGTGCGTGTAAGAAGTGAGCCATGTCATTTAAAGTTGTATCATTAAATAGGATTATTAAAATGGATAAGAAGGGATTGTTAAATATGGGTAGATCCACTGTAGATATTTTGTAAATATATTTCGAGTCAAATGTGTAGAGATTAAAATGGGGTATTTTGGCCCCCACCACGTTGCTCATTGCATGGTCGTATATATTTTTGCATATTTTCAATTTGGGTATCTTCTCATTCTGCTTTTCGAAAATGTTGTACTTTGGGGGGGCGTCACACGCGCCACTGTGATGCGGCTGGTCGTCCTGCTGGCCACTGTGTTCACGTTCGCCAAGTTGGCCAAGTTCGTCGCATTGGTCGGGTTCCCTGGCATTGCCTGCAGCACCATGTGTGTCTCCCCCATTTTCCCCCCTCCCCAGACAGACTTCCACTTCAATAGAGCTGCTAACCCCTTCGGGGGGGGAGTCCTCATTCTTGCCGCTCCTATCTGACGGAAGCCTCTTTCCCTGGATGGACAAATCGGAGAAGGGTTCCTTTTCCATCTCTCCAAGACCACACATGGTATCTACGTAAGAATAGCCAAAGTCCACACCAGGGTACAGCAAAGAGAGAATATTCTTGCGCTCATTTTGGACAAAATTTTCTGCTCGTGCTCGATTGAATTCGAAAACATAGGGAAGGTTATTAATAAATTTTAAGAGTCCTTTAGCATTTGCAAGTAGGTAATAAAAAAAGAGCGACTTTTGAATGCAGTTAACCCTACAAGAACTCACATATCTTACAAAAGAGTTGTGATTATATCCTAGCAAACTTGGTACGTTATTTCCTTTTTCGTAATTTCTAACAGCGTGGTGTATGGTGAAATTAGCCACCAACTTCCTCTCAATATTATACGACTCGATGTAATTCTCTATTTGTTTTTTTTCCAATCTGTTCAACATGTTAAAAGGGAGTGTTATTTTGTTAAGTCCCAGCAACAGGGCACTCTCCGCATGTGATTTGGGAGTAGCATCCTCTTGCGCATTACATACCTCGGGCACCTTCCTCCTAATGTTGTCGAGAATTTTTTTTTTTTTTAAATTATAAATTCGAATAGTTTTCCACACTATATTTATCACATCTCCAATGCCTAGGTTTAAGCCAAATCCTCCTGACGGGGGTAATTTGTGAGCCGCATCCCCCAACAACACAATCCTCTTACTTCTTTTGTCCATAAATG
This sequence comes from Plasmodium fragile, assembly GCF_000956335.1. Lineage (NCBI taxonomy): Eukaryota > Apicomplexa > Aconoidasida > Haemosporida > Plasmodiidae > Plasmodium > Plasmodium fragile. Next base: position 41,071 of record NW_012192655.1, on the reverse strand, counting down.
TGGAGGCAATTGAGCTATGCATGGTCCACTTATACACATTATGAATACACATATCCGGCAACTCGAAACCAGTGAGCTTGTTTGTTATTCCCAGGCACTTACTTTTGTCATAATATATTTCTGCTTCCTTCTCGGTTATGTACGGAATGTGTAAAACGAAGTCTCCCTGTTTGTAATTGTGAGAAACTAACACCCCTAGGTATTCGCAAAATAAAAAGTATAACATGGAGGGGTTGCACTTTACAATATCGCTCAGACGTAATGACTGAAAGTGAATGTTTATAAACTTCATATAATCCTTCTTATTTTCGTCATTTATCTTAAGACTCTTTTTTATTTCGCTTTTTCCCCCCTCGCACACGAAAACGTAGTTACTTAGGATCACCTCTTCTTCGTTGTTATGCAAATTCTTAACCCGAGATACAACACCCTGTGGGGAGATTCCATAAGGGGGGTAGAAGCCATCTCGTGGGGCGTCCCAGTCAACTCCATCGTAATTATTTCCCATATGGTTATTCACCTCTCGATGGCAAGAATTCTCCCCCTGTCGCAGGACATTCCCGAAATTGATAAATTCATATCCTACCAGAAATTCGGACATGTCGTAGGAGAAATAATTTTTATAAAGTGCTTCTCCTGTGGCGTCTTTATCCATTCCCTCATTTGTTCCCTTATGTATCTCTTTATCCGCTCCTACCGCTTGGTCTGTCTCCTCTCCCCCCAATCCACTGTTTCTACAAATGTACCTCAACATTCGGTGGGTTGACAACTTTAGCCTTATGTTTTTTAAAAATGCCCGCTTTTGCCGGGGGTCACATTTTATTTGGCTCAAGTAGTAGCTGTAGAGGATGCCCAGCAGTTTGTACTGGGACAAGTGGGTGACCTTGGAGGGACTAATGTCCTCATAGTACGTATTCTTGTACATGTACTTGTCCCTAAAGTTATCATACTTGCACAGCGTCTTGTCCGTCTTCAAGCTTAATCCATATTGAAAGGTTTTCCACAAATTCACGTCTTCCGTTTCGTTTAGGAAACATTTATCTAGATGGAAAATGCCCCTCCATGCTTCCATCGTTTGGTTATTGTAATAGTGTGCTTTGGGTACCTTCTCGATATGTTTATCTCTCTCAATTAGTATGTGTGGTATTCTGTGCTTCTGCAGGTACATCCCTGTCGTGATCCCCGTGGGACCCCCCCCGATGACTAGAACGAAAGTTTTCCTGGCCTTCATGTTGTTTGTGATGTGGGCAAGGGGCACGTCACTAGGCAGCAGGATGACAATTGCCTTCACGGTTTCGCTTTACCGCTAGCTATTTTTATATCTTTTTTCTTCATCGCCTTTTTGAAGGCCGTACCATTGGGGTGGAGCATGATATACACGAACGAGCCGGGCACGTCAGTTTACGTTTCCCGCTGCTGAGCGCATTTCCCACTTCGTCGCCCTCCCGTCCCCGCCACATGCGCCTTGAATTTCACTCCGCCTTTTTTTCTTTCTCTCCACAGGTGGCGCCCAAGTCGTGCCTACATGTATCATTTTTATAAAAATACGACTGACTTCCCACAATGGAATATTTTAAGATGAAAAAAAAAAAAATCACCCAAATATATTTCTTCACATCACTGCGTTGTGTTTACACCATCGTTGCTCCTCGAATTAAAGATCCGTATAGCGATGTAGTAACGCACAATCATTTTCCTAACTGCAGTTGCGTCGGTCGCCACACGCGTAAGGTGCACATAGGAAATGTGCATGCATAACAGGTGTACAAATAGCTGTACACACATGTATTTGCCACCATGTTTGCTTTTTCGTTCTTTTTTCTTTTAACCTGCTCGTGGGGAACCCTTGAGGAATCATAAATATAGAAAATAAAAATATAACGTTTTTCCAAAAAAAAAAATCAGTTGGGGGGGCCCACCGCACAGCATGACATGGACAAATGAGCTGTTGTGCTGACAAAGGGTTACTATTTTACCATGGTAAAGCGAAACCTTGCATAGGGGAACTTTTATACTTTAAAACAATTCTTACAATTTGAGTGGGGTGTGCTACCCTTGTGGGTGCTACTAAAAAACAAGAAAAACGAAGTGGAACACACACAGGGAACGTCTCAATGAGGCGACAAAAAAAAAAAAAAAAAATTAGGATCTCAAAACGGAGAAAAGACAACTATAGCTACACTCTTCTGAGCACCCTTGTGTGCGAAATGGCTTAGCAAGAGAAAAAAAAAAAAAAAAAAATACATTACAGACTTTTTTAATTGGGAGAAAAAAGAGCGAAAAGGAATAGTTTAATTAAGTTAAAATAAAGTAACACGTATGCACTGTTAGCGCAAACATGAGCGAGTGATGTGGTGGGTTTTTGTTATCTTTAAAGAGGTAAGAAGGAACAGGACAGATAAAATGAATTAGGGAGGAATGCAGAAAGGAAAGGAGTTGAGCAAAGATTTGCGCGCAGGGCAAAAAATTGCAAGTTATTAATTATATATTGGTTGAAGCAACATGGATAGTAGCATTGCTTATTTGATACGAAACAGAGCACGTGTGCGGGTGGGTAGCATATAGAATAAATGAAAGTAATTCATCACGGCGGGGGTAGAGAGAGCAACGCTGCAGTGGTATAGAGGCGAAGGAAATAACAAGCTGTTTTCAGGATAATCCAGAAAATAATAAAAAGGGGGTACGATCAAAAAAAAGGGAAGCGGAGGGAAGTCGTTTTGGGGAGTTGGAATAATTGTGAGTAGGTTTTAAAACATTGGCAACGGCTCACATTGGTCAGACTGCTGAGATGCGGCCAGATGGCAAGATGAGACAGTTTAAATGCGACAAGGGGGTAGGATATAATGTGATGGTGAGAGAAATTAGGGAACAGGAAAAAAACGAAGTTAAGAGGTTAAGAAGTTGCATAATTAAGAAGTAGAAAAATTGGAAAAAATAAATGATACGAGAAGGATTATCAGAAGGGAGGGAAGAAGCCCAGGGGGTGAAGGATTGGTATGCGGAAAACGGGTGGAAAAAAAAAAAAAAAAAGAACACACATGCACACACAACGAGGTGTCATATGATTAAGAGACAAGCTGTTTAAAGAGTTGTGCACAGTTACGCACTAGTGGGAGGGAGAGCAAATTAGGGGCAGATGAGTGACAGCAATGGAGAAGCAGCAATAGAGATGCAGCAATGCAGAAAAGAGATGGAGAGGTTGCGAAGCCGCAAACCAAGGCAAAGAAGCAAAGAGAAGAAGAAGATAAAAAAAACAAATATAAAAAAACATATAAAACTTGGAAAACATATGGGGGTAAGGAAACTCCAAGATAAGGCGGGACACGCCCGCAAATTATATATCTTGCCTTGGGGTGAAATAATAAAATGGTAGAGGTGGACGCGATTTACTCAGGCGCGATTAATTTTACTGAATTTCTTCTTCGACTGATTTGTCTGGCGACCATTTTGCTCATTTGGCTCTGCAGTTGCATAGGCACAAGGCGCCTTGGTATCGCATGTGAGGGATTTTACACCCTTCTCCCTCAACTGCTGCATAACACTTTAAATTGCCCCACTGAAGAAGCCGTAAAAATATATACGCGCAAGAGAAGGGTTTTCATTTTTGCCCCAATCGCGCATTGCATATCCTCTTGAGCCATTTAATTTTGGAAACGCAGGAATCACATTTCTCATCGCCCTGACTTGACAAAATATCAATTTTGCCATAAACCGATATGATCAAATCAGTGAGCTTGGAATTTTCTATTAACTCATAACCATATGCATGTACTAAATCTCCTAAAAGAGAGACGGCATTTTGAAAATTCTGAGCATTGAAGTGATTAATTTCTTTGATGAGGATCAACTCGATTAGGTCTAAAATGTTTGTGATGTAAACTTTTAGCTTGACAATCTCATTTCCATCAATTAGTGCATAAACGATATTACTATATGTTAGGAGGATGGCATCTCTGAGCTCGAACACGTAGTTAACCCAATCATCATTTTCGGGTGACCCAGAGGCAATAGTTATTTTGGATGTTTCTGCCAATATATTAGCAAAGAAATTTAAGTAACGTGAAAAGCTTCTATTCAACGCTGTTGCAATGTCCCCTAACACAGTGAGGATACTAATTTTTATAGAGTCATGCACCCCAAAAGTTTTTAATGCGTCCCATAGGCACTCTAAAATTAACTCCATTTCTTTTTCAAATTCAAAAGTCCAGGGGATACAAATATCGGAAATCATTTCGATGCATATTCTGCACGTGGACGTCTCTGATACATTTCTCAACCCTTTAAAAATAACATTAAGGAATGTTTTTAGGTGTTCCCTAAAGTCTTCTCCCATTACGTTTATTATTGCACTGCATGCAAGTAACGCATCTTCACAAATGTCCGTTCTAATTTCGAACAACCTAAATATGCTTAAATAAATTGGCTTCAGAAAAGGCTTACACTGATTTCCTAATCTGTTAATGATAAATTGCATGGTGCCGCAGTAGTACCCCTGCAAGGATTTCACTTCCTCCGTTAGTGGGTTCAAGTAAGTATTCGTCAAAAGGTACATCATATGGGACAGCAACTCTATCATATATTTCAGGCAATTATCTGAAACATTATCTATGACCACATTGAGTGCATTGAAAGCAGCTTCTCTCAAATTTCTCGTGTCTGCATCTTCCCTAGAGCTTACATCGATCAATTTTTTGCATAACACACAAAAGGAGTCGTCCAACTCGGTTGTACAGCTATTTGTCATTTTGTTAAATGAGCTTCTCTTATTGGCAGCCAGTTGATTAAAAACCCAGCAGACATTTGCCGCTACTCTTGGGTAGTCATTTAGTCTCTCCAGCAATATGCCATACAGCGAATTACTATCATTATAATTACCTAATACGTTATAAATAATTTCTGAATGATAAGTCGTTATTTTTCCTATAGTCCATGCTGCAGTATCTCTCACCGAAACAGATGGATCTCTTAAAACTTCGGAGAGTTGCCCCACCGATTCTTCTACTAGAGGTTTTAATTTCTCCGTATCTGGACCTTCCATAATAGATCCATATGCCAGAACAGCAGCATCTCTCCTTCTCCAATCCTCATGTATAAAATTTTCTTCCACAAATGAAATTACGGGTTCTACTATATCATTTTTGAGTAACTGTGCACTCAGGGCTAGAAATGTTGCAGATGCCATGGATAAGGTCCAGGCATCGATGTCTAAGTCTTCACTCTCTTGAGTTATCATAGCGTTAAATATTTTTGGCAAAAGAAATACCATTGCCTGTTTTACTATATTATGGTTTTTTTTCCCTTCTTGTAATTCATACTGATCTATAAAAGTTTCTTCCTCACATACTGTGTTCCAAAATTCAATGGCACTTATAGCTATCCTTTCGTTGTCCGACTCGATAGCTGCCCATGTTAAAGGACCTATAGCATACATATATGCATCTAAGTAAGAGTAAAAATAACTAACAATGTTGATTAGGCATTCATATGCTGCAATTTGTACTGTAGATCTCTCATTATCTTTACACCCATCAATAACCGTTTTCATTATTATATCTCTTTCCACTTGAGTTTTAAAATTCTGGTCAATAAATGACATCAGGTTGTATAGCACTTTCATACTAGCACAATGTACGGACTCTTCCTCCCCTGGTTCACATAACGAATTTATAATTGCTGTTAGTATTAAATCTAAGTCTGGTTGTGTAAAGACATATTTGGATTTACTCTCATTACAAATATCAGCTATATCTTCTGTTAAGTACGCCAGGCATACAGTGGAAGATTTTTTTGTGTAGGCATTTTTTTCTATTATGTTGTTCACTAATTTGTGAAGCAATTCGGATGATTTATTATGCGAGAGTTCGATTTTGGCTATTAAGGATATTATTTGACACGCTGTTCCGATGACTACCTTTTCTCCTTGCTGACTTAACAAATGTAACATGGAATTTTTTAATTCATTTTTTATATCTTCGGGGAAGTTAACCCACGTCCTTGCCTTTTCTTCATTTTCATAATTGTCCTTGGCCGCAAAGGCATTTTTTATTAGTAGTCCCGCGATTTGTCTCAAGTAGGGATCATTCTGCGTTTTGCAGAATTCATTTGATAACTGATTTATGTACTGGACAAAGTTTGTTTCCTTTGCTTCCTTTAACTTGGACTCTGCTTCTGAACGGATGCTTATGTTTGGATCTACTGTTGCATACAACACTTGTGCGATGTTACTTGCCTCCATCTTGGCACAGAACTTTTATCGATTTAGTGCGTAATGCAACTTAAGAAAACAAAAAGGAGAAGCGAAACCGCTGTGGCAAAAAAAAAAAAAAAATGAACACAACTCTCATGCATGAACATTCACACGATGGTAAACAACTAATGAATTGGTAAAAAAACAATGTCGTACTTGTTGATAATGATAAAGGAGAAGGGGTAGGTTGGGGCTAGATTATGTGGCATAACATGTTCCACAAATGGGCGTACAACACGAATGCATGAATGCCGTGTGCGGAGGAACTCGTGCGCAAATGTGCATGTAACAAACTGCTTGCACGTGTGCAGGGGATCTCCCTACGTATCCTATATGGCGCATTCGCTTGCAATGTTGTAGGCCCAAGTATATGCACACATAAGGGACAATGCACGTAACGCGTGTGCCTACTGGTTCACTACAACTGGGAATACGACGACGACAAGGGCAACGCAGCGAAGACACCCACAAAGGCGTTAACTTGGATATACATATATGTACGGCTTAGTGCGTGTATACATATGTCGCGCTCGTTTCACCCCCCTTTTGTATTCATTGTTGATTTCGAGTTAGCTGTTTTTTTTTTTTTTTTTTTTTCTACTAGCGTTGATAAATCGCTTTTTCATTCACATCCTTGCTGTTCATAATCACACTACACTGGTGGTTTTCCTTCTCCTTTTCTATAAGTTCTTTTTTCTCTCGTAATTTTTCTCGTTCTGATTCCCCTTTTTATATCACGCTATTTTTTTTTTTTCTCTCTCTGTTTGCGTGCTTCATTTATTTTTAGCGCAACCCATGTTTAACTTAAAGTGAAGGAGATTCACCATACGGGCGGCACAAACGTATAAACACGCACAGGTAATTCACACGGGGGATAGGAAACTCACGCTGGGGGGTACACTCATAGCAGCGCGAACATTCCATACATCCGTAGGCACAGCCGCAGCCCAAATGTACAAAAGAAAAAACAGTATATATATATAAGAAGTACAATCTGGCGATATACAAATGGAGCACAAAAAACATCTACGCTGGCGATGGCACATGAACTTCTTATTTTTCTTCTTCGCTTGCTGCGAAATTTTAAAGCTACATATGGATGTGAGAAAAAAAAAAAAAAGAAAAAAAGAAAATGTACTATGTACATGTATAAATATGCATATGGAAGATTAAACATGTATACATGTACGGCGCATACGCATATATAAAACGCATATGTGCATATATAAAATATATAATACATAATATATGTATACATGTGCCAGTTTGCGGATTATATATATAATTATATATATATATATGAATTTTTTTCACAGCTAAAAGTTTGCAAAAATTGTGCCCGTACTTTTGTATGTGCTATGCGAGGTGTATGTGCGCCATGTCGGCGGGCACAAAAAAAAAGTACGTGTACTCGCAAGTGCTGCTTGTTCGCCTTCGGTCCCAGGGGGGGTAGCGCCGCGTATGCTTTCCAAAGGTATTATTTATTTGCCCACAGCAGTGCGCTCATGTACGCGGTAATGAGTTACTTATAGCGATGATAACCTCAGAATATAAATATATATTCTCGTGGGTATTGCTCATATATGCATATTTAGCGTATACCCATTTTAATTCCTTAACGTTGCGCACTAGGTATTTTTTTTGTTTTTGTGGTATTTTCCCTTAATCGTTTTTTCTTTCGTTCGCAGCGCCTTCTTTGTTGTTCATATCCCCCCACTTTTAAATGTTATATTTTTTTATTTGAAATAATTTGGATGAACCAAACACATCGTTGCGTATGCACCCACTTTGATTATATTTATATGTACATATGTACGCGCGCATGTAGCATTAAAAATACGTATGCGCCTTTTATGTATTTATCTTAGTAATTAATAATCACAAAGCCCTGGCAAAAAGAATAAAAAAAAAAAAAAAATTACCAATACAGGGGTGTATACTGCTATATAATATGCTGCTGCAATGTGATGTATTATAGTACGTGTGCTGCAATGGTTGCAATATATACGCATAGGAGCAGGTGAAAAAAAAAACAAATATGACACAATAAAGGATGCAAAGGGGAATGTGTTATGGGTATGTCTATACAAATCGACAAACTGCTTCCAAACACTTGTACGTGTACGCAAGGCATACCCCATATGTTCATAAACCATGTTACTATACGTGGTGCCTACTTGTGCTTTTTTTTGTCTGTATATTTGTGAACCCCCTTTTGGCATACTTTTTGTCCTTCCAATATGTTTTCACATAAAGGGGTAGGATTAAAATAAAAAAAAAAAAAAAAAACGAACAATCGCAAACGACTATATGCCCATCATCCATGCAGAGGTGGGTACAATTCCCCCAATGTGCATAACAATATGTATGTGCGCCATTGTGTGATTCCCTTTGGAGTTAATTTTTTTAAAAATTATCTAACACGCAATTAAGCCTTTTCCAGGGAATACACATTTTTTATGCCAGAACCTCAAATGCATATAATGGTATGCGCTCCTGTATGTGTATAACACGGATGGATGTGCAACAATTATTTTTTCCACCCCTCCCGACCTTCGTAAAATGAAACGCAAAAATGCAACAACTGTAGCATCTGAGTGAGTCTGGTAAAGATAAGCACAAGAATGATTTCCATTCCGTTATGTGCGCTTATAATTTCCATGTAGCCCTTTTTCCCTTTGTCGCTATTTTGATGCCCAAGCGCAAATCATGACAACAGCAATGCCCACGCCGGCGTGTATTTGCCTGTCGGCACATGTGCAGAGAAAAACATAAGCCATGCGTACAACATCACTGCGTACATTTAACATAATAAATCGAAATGAATACATAATTTTAAATAAAAAAGTATAACCCGCTTTGTGGTGTAGAAAAGGGTAAGCAGGACATGTCCCTTTTTACTTATAACAACCCCTGTTCTGATATATTTCATTTTTGTTCTCCCCTTCCCCCGCCTCTGTTTGTCTACTTTTAACGGGCGATGCGACACACTCTAACGCTTAAACAATTTCTAAAAAAAAAAAAAAATTTTTAAACATAAAAAAGGTATAAATAACGCGTAGCAGATTGAGAAGTACGTCAGCACATTTAATATGTCCCTAAAAATTGGACACATTCATACGAAAAAAAAAAAAAAGAAAAAAAAAGGACAAACTGGCAGCGCTACAGAGAATGATCAGATAAGATAGGCAGGATGCCTTCTTGTACAACATTCACTCTGCGCAGTCGAATTTGTCATGTGTTGCTTATTCCTACACGCGAATTTGTGGCAATAATGGAAAAGCACGTCTGTCTTGAATTCGAACTCAATATGTGAATAATAAAGGGAAATACGGTAGGGCATTCCACGTCAACTATTTATATGTACCCTTTTTTTTTTTTATGCATCCTTATCTATTTAAATCAGAATGCTCTCGTTATTACGGGATGTACCGCAGAGGGGTGTTCGCATATGTTAACACATCTCTATTGTGCGTGCCTGTGTGAATACGCTGAAACGAATATAGGGGCCTTAAATGCCCACTCAACGCAAAATTATTACGAAATGTGAGAGGACGCGCCCAAGCAGGTACTTCCCCTTCTAGGCCCACATCGATATGCAGTGGGACAGACGCAAAGGAGCATTGGGCAATATTGATACAACAGTTGGAGCCCCTCCCCTTCACAACTTTTCAACCTCCAAGAATTTCTTTATGTCCTCTAATTCGACTTGGTCCCTGTCTGGGTCTTCTTCATTCTCACCATCAACGCTGATTCCCTTTTTTATGAAATCTATAACTTCTTCGTCCTCATCGGAAGTGTAACTTTGCTCATTTAGCTCGCTCGCTTGATTTATGCTCTGCTGCTTGGACTCATCCATGGGGCCATGAAATGGGGCCCACTTTTCCCCCTCCTTTACGTTTTCGCCCTCACTTTGGCAGCTTCCTCCACGTTCTGCACCCCCCGAGGATGTGGAAATATGCCCTGATGCATGTGTATCAGATTGCGCCTCGCCCGATTTCTCCCCCTCCTCCATTTCCTTTTTCGCGCTCACGAACAAATAGTTTGCCGCATTTCGCCCGAAGGCGTAGAGAAAGCGAATTTTTTCCTCGTAGTCGTTGAGCTTGTTCCAATCGTGGTAACTCAGGGGGATAACCTTATATTTTTTTTTTTCAAGAATGGATCTCTTCAAATCAGAAGTAGACGTGGTCACCAAGGAATTTACGTAATAACTATATGGTCCTAAACACATAATGACCACGTTGGAGTCGGGTAGCATTATATCTGCACATATATGATTGATGTAAATATTTTTTAAATGACTTACATTTATTCTTGCTAGAATTTTGGACAATTCATTAATCCACCTTGCTCCATACTTGACTTGTTTTTTTTTTTTTTTAATTTCATATGTATCAATATAGTTATAAAACATTTTTATTTCTTTGGGGAATTTTGCAAAAGTTTCTGGGTAGTTATACTGTATATACTCACTTACATATTTCAGCTTTTCCACTTTGTGACTGCCCAGATGATCCTTCAGAGGGAGGACCAGATAGGTCAGCTTCAGGATCATATTTTCCGTGCAGGTGATTAGGCATGTGCACGAGAAGAGTAGAAGGACGAGGGACTGCAGGTCGAAGTGGGCCTTCCTCTCGTTCTTCTGAAGCGGTGTGTCGCGCACGCTTTCTCCTCGGACGCTGCCACTACTACTACTACTATTGCTCATCTGGAAGTTAGCGTCTTCTTGACGTCCCCTACCTGGGGGAAGAGAAACAAGGGACACGTCCCCCGCGTCTTGCGCACTACACATAGTAGCCACACCGTCAGGACTGTTTGGTGTAGACTGCCCCTGAGGGTACACTCCTCCAACAGGGGACACATTTTTTAAGGCGATATTTCTGCAAGACCCATCGATGAAAAGCTGCCTATCTAAATATGTATGAACAAATTGATACAAGTAATTATAAAATTTGGGATGACAAAATTTCAACTTTGCAAAAGAATGAATAACAAGAGCTAAATTATTTGGGCTGAATTGTTTTGCATATTTTTTGGCCCCTTTACTTAGGGATAATAAAACGTTACCCTCTCTGATGTCTAGCCTTGCTAAGGCTGATATGATAAGGCATAAATGTAAAGGGCTGGAAAAGTAATACCCATTTTGCAATTTCAAAATGCATTTTTTCCAAAACACTTTATGATATATATAAAAAAAAGCTAAAGAATTAGCAACCAGGGCTATATCTTGGGATGTCCACTTTTGCATATGTAAACAAAACTGATTGGTTAATAATTCCATAGTGTCATATTTTTTTATTTCTAATTTTTTAAAGCTATTTAGTAATAAGGCTAAAGCACAGGGGGTCAGGTCGTTTATCTTTTTCAGTAGTATAGAGCTTAGCAAATTTATTAGCCTCTTATCTCTATAGCCGATTTTTCCAAAACACCAAAATAGAATTACTATGTCGCTTGCGTCTAAATACCCTGATATGATAAATGTATTTTGCACGTATTTTTTCCACAGGTTTTCATCCCGCACGTGGTTTATGGACGCCTTGTAAATTTTTCTCATAATTTTTTTTTTATTTTGTTGATTTTGACTAGACACCTGTGAATCATATATGTCGTTCGTTGCCTCTGCTTGGGCGTCTGCGCTCGCGTGGGAACATGCACCCGAGGCAGACACGTCTGGCGTATCCCTTTTACCGTTGCTCATTTCCAGCTCATCAAAAAGGCCAATTGATTTCAGTTCTGATATGCTAAATCGATTTTCACACAAGTCGTTTTTCACTTGTATGTGATACTTTTTACTTACGTAACTATTTGTCACGGAAAAATTGATCAGGTGAATTTTTTTCTTGAGTGTCATTTTCTTATCCACAAAAATGTTGCTAAAGTTGTTTTGTAGCTGTTCTTGCGTTAGACTATTACTATACTGGTTATGTACACAATCAGTTTTACTTCCATTAGTGGGACTTTGCTTTCTTTCCTGAGAGGAATCCTCTCCTTGGACTTTCTCCACCTTTCCTTCTTTGCACATAATTCGTCTAAGGAGTATTTTCCTTTTAAGTCTCTTTATGAAAGTATCACGGTAATATTTGCCCGATTCTGTATCACTTTTTTTTTCGCTCTGTCCCCATTCTGTATAGCAGTCCGAATCAATCCCACCACGTGTGTTTATATTTGTAGCTCCATCTGTGGGGGGGCTTTTCCCTCCCACCTTCGCATTTATGCTATCCCCATTTTGTCCTTTTTTTTTCGTCCCCTTCTTCGGTTGTGGGGTTTTTAAATTATCGAAATGAAGAAGTTCTAAAAACTTTATTTGGTTCTCCCTGATATTGTCCACTTCTTTTTTCCGTTCCTCTTTTTTTTCAATTACCACCTGTTTGTAACTTATCGGGTCTTTAAATTTTCCCGTCCTTATGTACCTAGCCCTGCTTGCAATTAAACCGCCTGTCCGAAGAAAGCTCATGTTTGCAGCATGGTGCAGTCGTTGTAAACTGGAGGGGGGAAATTATACACTCGATATCACACAGAGAAGAGGTGGTTCTACCCCTTTAATTGTAACTTCTTCACCCTTAGGAATCGCTAGCCAAATGGTTCTCTTCCCATCTGCTTGCGCTTGCATAGGGTAAAGGTGACGAACGGCGGGGACAGACAAAGCTCACATGGGCACAATTATACCACTCTACATCCTCTTACGTGTTCAAGGAAAAGTGAAAAAAAAAAGTGCCAGCTTTTCAGAGGCTGGAATGCCTACACGAATGAGATCCGACTGAGGTGTAAAATGTTAGCACCCTTTCAGATGAGTTCCTCCACCACTTTTTTTTTTTTACGACTTCCGCATACTGTTCTGCGGATAATTTTTTTTGGAGCCACTTTGGGTGAAATTGCAAACAAGGGAATGCGTCCCGTTTGGGAAGATGAACTGAGCTAGCGCATAAGCTTATGGGGGGAAGTGCCAAAATGCATTTCTACATAAGTACCTACACGAATCTGTACAATGCCTACCTGTCGTGTAAGGCAACTCCACCTTCGACCATAGGGCGTGCTTTCAAAAAAAAGGGAGACGCACCACAAGCCTGTATGGTGAATATTGCACCTCCTGTAGTTGTGCCCTCTCCGCGGGTGCAGGTTCGCCCAAATGTGCGAAAGTCAAAAGTGCAGGAGCAGCAGCTAAACTTCAAAAACGACGGAGGAACACACCAACATAGCAACGTAGCAATACAGCTCGGGGGTTGACCCGGATCAGCACCATTACAAAAAAAAAGCAGAAAAAGAGAACAACAATGGTGTTGTGGAGATATTGCCCACGTAGCATCTACCATATGAAGGCCTCCAAAAGTGGAGTAAAATGAAACAAAAATAACATCCTAGAAGAGACCACAACAAAATTATTAAGGGTACCTCTATTTATTACTTGGTATTCTTCGTCCTTTGACATAACATTGTATGGTCCTAACAACACACTCACATTTTATCATTTGAAAAAGTTACATAAACATAAAGTACGGACGAACTACGCCAGGGAAAAAAAAAAAAAAAGTGTTACACGGAAAAATAGGCCCCTAACACACGTTTGACTGAACATAAAAGATACATCTAACAATTTGTATGTGTGAAAAGTGTACCACGTGGTAAGCGAAACAAAATGGTTCTGAATAAAGTGTACCTGCTCACCATCCTGGTGCTGTTTTACGTTTCCACCCTATGTGTGGAAGCAGGATGATCCAAACAGTTACACATAAAACTGCCAAATGAGGATGACGACTACTTGGGTAAATTAATTAACATTTCGAAGAAGATAACACAATACGCACAACACAATAAAGTTAAAATTGCAAAAGCGTTAGCAACATCGGTACTTTCAGCCTACTCACTTAATTGGGTATACCAGTCTGGTGTCACATTACAAAGGGACCCACACTACTCCCTGTTCGTCCCCGCCAACAGCTACATAAACAATGCCATTAGAAAGATTAAAAAAAATTATCAAGTGAAAAAATACACATTTAATGAGAACAAAATTTTCGAAAGGAATTTCCACAACAATTATGACCAATCAGAAATAGGACAAATATATGTTGTAAACAATATTGTCAATTTTTTAAATTTTTTACCTTACAAGTGGAAAAAAACATGTTCATACAATTTTTGTAAATATAAAGAATTTGAAAATGTGGAGAATCTTTTTGATTATATCAGAATAGGGATGCATGAAGGACCCATTTTGTTATTCCAGGGGAAATTAAAAAAACAGTATTGGATACATTTGCCACTAAAATATGAAATTGTGAAAGATGGGGATGATACTCTGTGCACACTTATATTTACTCCGTTACACAAATATTATTCTGATTATAATATCGAGATAAAACTGGTGAAGGAGAAGGAAACTGATAACGTAACTTTTATCACCTCTGTTAAGCACGCAAACAAAAATGATGAAAAGGGAAATTCCTTTTACATAAGTGTGGTTAAAAATATTGCCATGTATTTAACATATGATATTTTTGAAGGAATAAATAACAGTATCCATTTGGTGCACAGAAGGAATGCAAGCTGTAGAAAAACCATGCTTAACAGATCGGATGTTACGTTAAAAAGGAAAAAAAAAACAAATTTTCAGTTTGTCCTGTCGCCGGTCATCATGCCATGGAGTTTTAAAATGCGGCGAAGTTAATTAGCCCCTATGGTGGAAAAGATATTCCTATGCGATGCACACATGTGAGGAAAGCATGAAAATATTAAGCAGGAAGGACAAGTGTGCATCCGTTAAGCCGAGTTTTTTTTGTTTTTTTTCACCCTCTTTCCCCTTACTACCTAACACGTGCGTCAATTTTGTAAAGTCAGGAAAACGCCCAAGTTATGTCGTCATCCTTCATGCCCCCGTTTGAGTACAGTGAACGAATGAAGAATTATTCCAAAATCCTGAGCCAGAGGAAGGAATAGCTCTGATATGTTCACAAGTACAAAAATGGATTAACAATTGACATTTTGTTTGTCTTCATTTCATGTGCATATCATTTATGCCATTTTGTGCTGCGTCCCCTTTTTTTCTGCTGCCCACAACGGAAAACAGTCTGTTAATAAGCTATTTAAAACGCTTCAAAATTTGTTACAGAAAAGTTCCGTATTAACACACTTGTCTCACTACATATTACAAGAGAAAAAAAAAAAAATATATAATAAAGCATTCTTGACCACACGGGCAAAACATTTTCCAACAGGAAAAAAAAAAAAAAAAAAAAAGGAATAGTACACACAAATGTGTCGACATGCTACACACCCACAAATGTACAACCATTACGTCGTCTCACGCCATTCATTCATCCATTTCTTTCTTTTTTTTGTTTTTTTTTTTTTTTTGCCTGGCTCGTAAAATCACTTTTGTAATGCCTTCTTCAAATTTTCATTGGCAAAATTCCAATTGACTAAATTCCACCAGGCCTTCACGTAAGACGCTCGGTCATTACGATAATCAACATAGTAAGCATGTTCCCATATGTCGCATGTTAGGATAGGAATGCCTGTGTTATCCTTTATAGGGTTTCCAGCATCGTGCGTCTGCAAAATGACTAACTTGTTGTTATTGTTGAGAGCTAGCCAACCCCATCCTGATCCAAAGTGGCCACATAACACATTGGAAAATTCATTTTTGAAATTGTTAAAGGATCCAAAATCTTCCTGAATTTTTTCCTTAATTTCTCCATGCGGTTCCCCTCCACAGTTGGGTCCCATGGAGTCCCAGTAAAAACTGTGGTTCCATATTTGAGCGGCGTTGTTAAAAATTGCTCCCGAAGATTCCTTCACAATTTCCAACAACGATTTCGTGGCATAGGGTGTATCCTTAATTAGGCCATTCAATTTATTCACGTACCCAGCATGGTGCTTATTGTAATGGAAGTTCAGCGTCTCTTCACTTATATGGGGCGACAGGGCGTTCAAAGCGTACTTCAACTTGGGTAGAACAATTGCCATTTTGCTTCGGATGTCTTTAGTCCTCGCTACTATATGCGATTACGTGTTCGTCTGCGAGAGTACGACAAAAAGGTTCGTCTTTCAAGGCATGCGCATATGTAAGCATATGAACGTACGCGTACGCATGTATGTATATATATATGTATAAATGTGCTTGTGTGTGTGAGGCGGCGGATTACCTTTCGACGTAGTTGCCTTTCTTATATGAAAATTACCACGGGCGCTTCTAGCCAGTTAAACAGGCATGCTCAGGCGTGGGAAAAATGAAGTGCAAAAAAAAAAAAAAAAATGTGCAATTTTTGCTTAATCGTTAGGGAACAAAAAAACAGAAAAATTATACTTACGGATGCAGTTGTAAATGAAGATTAAAGTTGCGGCTAAGGGAAAAATTACATTTAAATATAAAAAGATGCAGTTATAAATATAGTTAAAAGCTTTTGTTAAAAATGAAATCCCTAATTAACATTAAAAATGGCTTGACATATCAATTTTTATTTTAACGCTATGGGCGAAATTAAAAGAGGCTAGTTGCTAAACTTTTATTTCTTCTTCATTTTGCGGCTTAACATTTGCCAGTTCAAATGCAGCAAAAAACTGTGCCAATATTTTTAAGCGTTACCATGTATCCACAAACGTGAAAGAATATATAGCGAAAAAAAAAAAAAAAAAAATCGATTTTAATGAAAAAATTTGCTTCATACTGTTTTATGTGCATAACCGTGGGGGGGACGATAAGTGGAAGTGTACACGTGAACAAATAGGAATGAGCATAGGTATATATATATATAAATATATAAGCATATGTTTATAATATACTTGTGCGCATCTGTTGTGGTTATATGTGTACGCTTGATGCTGCGTGAATGATTCATACGTACGCGGTATGCGTTTTTCCTGAGCGCATGCAATAGGTGAAAAATGCCCCCTGTTGGAAGATCACATATGGTAGGGTGTTACACGAATGTTTTTTTTTTTTTTTTTTTTCTTCGCGGCATGGCAACCATGGAGAGCGGAATAGTGGCCTTAACGAACTGATGACATACATAATTTCGTTATATTTGAATTTCATAACAATAAATTCTCCAAAGGGAGATTTATGTGCACATTTTTTTCTTTCCTTTATTCCCTGTTGCATGTGCAGAAAATGAAGTGGACCACTTAAATAAAAATTTAATTTATTTTTTTTTTTTTAGTGGAATAAAATGTGACTTTTAACATGCCATTTTAAAAAAACATTTCTATTGGCTCTTTTTATGACGAACAGGAAAATTGAAAAGAAAAACGAGCATTAAGGTTAAAACGTGCATTGCAACAAATCGTACTTACAACAGGTTCAACATACATATAGGTTGCTTTGTGGAAAAAAAAAGCACTAAACGCAGCAGCATAAAGCGAGTGACATGTAAAAATTCGGTGCCTGTTCCTGTTCTGCGTGGATTGTACATAGGTACATATACATATATACAAACCCACACACCGAATGTGCGTTTAAATTAAGTGCCGCGCGCGCTTGTAAATATATTTATGCGGATGTAAACAACCACAATGAGCGGGGAGAAAAGGCTTCCCATTTTGCCCCATAAAATCGGGAAGATATAAGTGTCCATAAACCATTTGACTGTACAATTCACATGAGTGGACAACTCATTTGTCGAATGCAAACTGGACAGGTACAAACGTGGAGAGGCTTAAATGTTCAGGCGGTTCGCATAAAAAGGGTATACCCCCTTGCACACAAATGAAGAAAACTTTTTATAAATATGATGTTTTAACAAAATTGTTACAAAGAAAAGGGAGGGAAAAAAGAATAAAAACAAAATGGAATCGTACGACGCGAAAAAAAAAGGACGTTGCATATATGCACTTCTTGAAACATCTGTTGGTGTGCTAATCCCATTTCGCACAAGCACTGCAACATTCCTTATGGACCAAATTTTCCCCTTTTACGCCTCACCTTTTTGCGTGGCTGGGCCACGGCGTGCAGAAGGCTACGACTAAAGCACACGTTTGATAAATTATTCAGAAGCATCCTTTCCTGTTTGGTCATTTTATCTTCGTTAATTGTAAAGTTTAAATAATTTAATTTTTTGACCTTTCCCAATGATGCAATAGTAGGCAGTTCGTACTTGTACTTACAATTCTCTCCGTTTATTTTCTTTTTACTTTTTTTTATGTAAGATCTATTGCCTCGTGGCTGTGCAGCATCGTAGCTGTGACACATGTCGAAATATATCGGATGGTCGTAAGTCTCATTTAACATTTTTTTTTTTTTTCTAAGTAGGATACTTTTTTTAAAAGCGCACTGCTTTTTTGGAGAAGAATTTTTCGATTTTGTTCGCTTTTTTCCTTGTCCTTTTTTATATAACATGCTAGAATGCTCACGTTCACTGTAACCATTTTTGTCATTTAGTGAAACATCCGCGTTGTTGAATTCGGCAGGGGCGTTAGGACCTGCAGCTTCAACATGACAATTATCCACATTGCGAGGTTTTGGGAGGTACCGTTTTTTTAATATTCCATCAGGAGGAAGCCTTCTCCGGGGTGCCTCCACAGCGTCGCCTGTTATAGTGGTGAGTTTTTGGGGCCCCTTCTTCTGTTCCCTTGATCGTTCTCGCATTTGCTCTCTCGATTTTTCGCCTCCTTGTAACAGTCGTTCTGGTTTGTGCCCCCTCTCTTCTTTCTGTTCGTCTTCTCCCTCTTGCTCAGTTTCTCCCGCTTCGCTCATCTTGTCTATCTCCGGACCAACATTCTCTTCCCAGTCCAAGTCCACCTCCCCTTGATTAACCCGTTCCAGCTTCCTTCCTATTCTATGCATAATTTTTTTCTCCTTTATTGGGCGCATGTGTCCCCTCTCTGTTGAAAAGTCCCCATAACCAGCATCATCACTTACTGGCGAGCTTTTCTTCTTACAATATTTAAAAACGCCGCTAAAGTATATTTCTCCCCTTCTTACAGTTTTGCTCATTTTTGTAAAAAAGAGAAAAAAAAATTCAAAAATTTACGTTTAAATGTGTTAAAAAAATTAACGATACGGTAGAAAACATATGCATCAATTGTGACACTAAATAGAAGAAAAAAAAAAAGGATATATATTTTCCTGTGTTGAGGTAAAGACAAATGTACATGCTAATTTCGTACATATAAAACGCATGACAACATTACTTGATGTTAAACATACAGAAAATAATTCTTAGAACAGAACAGTGAACCAAACTAAGGTGGAAACATGCATGTCTTTATTTAAATTGTAGAATGGTGTACACAATAGACATTTTCATTTTTTCCCGTTCATCCAATTATTAAAATATGGACCAAGGGAAAAACTTATGGGTTTATTAACCCCCGGATGTTAAATTGGGAGGTATAATTTTAATTATTTTAATATAATAGTGTTCGGAGCATTCTACAAACCCGAACAAACAGAATAACGCCCCTGCGATTTGATGTAGTAACCAGCTCCGCCGTTGAGCAGATAGGAGGTTAGACACCTTTTTAATGATGAAAAGGATTAAAAAAAAAAAAAAAAAAAAACTACGAAATGCACATATTAAATTTTAGGACAAACTCAAAATATGAACTGTATACTGCACATTACTACAGAATTCGAGGAAGAACAAAATGGTGCACGTACTGTTCCCCTGATTTCTGTCGCAGAAAGAGTTATATCCCCTTTGCCATATTCATGCATATTGTGGTACACATACACAAGCAAATGTTTAAAATATCCCGTCATAGAAAGGCTCAATTGAATGTACATATGCAGTCGTTGTAAACATGAAATAGGAATGATAAATTTACTTGTGCAATTCTGCTATGATATACTTCGCATAATAAAAAAAAAAAAATAAATGATAAATAAATGTTCTACAATCTTTTTCAAATTGCTTATATCAACGCAAGAAATGGGATATTAAAAAACATTCCAGCAAGATTGGAAAAATATAAATTGCAAAAAGAACAAAAGTCACCAGACGTGGTGCGTACATATTTTACAAAGTACATGTAGACAGAAAATAAAATTTAAAGAAATAGCATAAAAATGTGTACCTTTTGATGAATGATCCTTTCACATTTTTTATAACTATTTTATTCGTGCAAAATGAATATGTGCAACTTAAACAAGTTTTATCACATGACCATGTCGTCCAAGAAGGGATTCCTGTTGTTCCAAGAATAATTCTTACAACATAGGATGTAACAAACAAAAGGGATGAATATAATGAAAAAAAAAAACACCTTTAACTATGTAGAAACGTTGTAGACGTCCTCATAAAAACGTACTTATGCATTGCAGAGCGTTTTGAAGCTCACGTTTGTTTCACTTGCATGTTCACGCGCGTATACATATGAGCCCATGCACGCGTTGCCACAATATCATGCTCATTGTGCCACTTCACACACATAGACAAAAAAAAAGCAAAAAATTAAAAACCGATAAAACTAACAAAAACAATGTGTTGCGACGTAGCATTAACGGTCAAATGAGTGAAACACAATTTGTTCCTTCCCTTGAGCTTGTGTTAAGCGATCCCGAAAAGAATTATATCATGTACACACTTTTGATTGAGTCTTAAAATAACGTTTCTTCAACAAGCCAAAAGTAACAGGAATAATTCTTGTCATTTAAAAAAAAAAAAAAAAAAAAAAAAAAAAAAAAAAAACAGCCATTGAGTACCACTTTTAAGCATTAACTAGGGGTGTAAACATATACACACGTCAGGAAAAAAAAAAATAAAAACAGCCATTTGTCCTTTTTATCTGGTCTGTTCAGGTGAAAAAGAAAAAAAAATATATTTCGATCTTTTCGATAATCAATAACTTGCATTTTCACTCAAAAAAAAAAACAAAAAAGACAGCTATAAAAGCATGTGTTGTAACTTTTTTTTTTTGTTGTTTTTTTTCGCATAAGATGCCCTATTTTTATAATAATTATTTTGTGTTTTCATGAAACTTTAACTTGTGCCAATAAATTTAGAGACTGAAAATAAAATAAAAAAAAACTCATAAGAGAATTATGTTTCCTCGTTAAATTTGTATATGTGTAAGTCTTAATTCCCTGCACACGCTTGTTTTTCCTATTTTTTTTTTTCCCCCTCTTGTTCGTCACTCTTCGACGCGGTTGTCATCCCAAATTGGACAACATTCCTTTCTCCCCAAATAAGCGGTAGTTTCACGCTATTTCATTCTTCCACTTTTTTAGCAGAATTGTGTATATCCTCACCTGCAATCTCTACTATATTTGCCACGCATTGCCCCCCCTCCCCATTCTTAACACATTACACGTGTGACAATTTCTCACCGCGCAAACATGACGAATGTTGTAGAGTGTACCTTCAAAACCCCGCCCGAGACTGCAAAGGCCCCAGAGAATGCTGTCATATGGAATGCATTTCAATATTGCGATGAAAAAGGATGGTATTCATTAACAAACCATGATGATATAATGCTCAGACCTACTACCTTCAGTGACGGAAGAATTAAATTTCTACCTCAACTAGAAAAAATACCAGAAGAATTTGAATCGGTTTTGTGTGGAAAGTATGATGCTAAGGCTTGGGGAAAGGATGATTGTAACATAGTTATTGAAGGTGATAAGGACGTACATATAAGCCTTCCAGGGTTGCAGGAAAAAATTAATTACAACCACAGAGAGAGATTCCCTACATTCTTAAAAAATTGGAAAATTATTGTGGGTATGCTAAATGAACACATAACCGTAATACGGATAAATACAGAAACTGCAATAATTGTAAGCATAAATGAAAAGAGCAATGTAACTGTTAAGTGTGTAGATTTTAATAACGGTTTTTTATGTGTTAATCCGCACACAAATTTAGCAATTGCATATGGTGGTTTTGCCTTGAGTGAACTGAAAAAATGTGAACTCGTTCCACACATTACTCACGAAGGAGCAGAATGGGGATTTTTTGTTCATCTATTTAAATGGGGACACATTATTATACCAAAAGATATAGAGATTAAATTACCATCTCCAGGATTAAAGCTAATTGGAAAAAAAATAGACACAGTGGCAATTATTTCCCTTCCGCCAAATATATATATACACGTAAAAATTGATGGGCCAAAATGTATAAGAAAATTAGAGTACGGACAGGACTACAGCATAACAGCAATTAAGAGTAGCGAATCGGACATTGACATTTATCTGCTGTTCGATGGCCAATTAATAAAATACGAATTTTCTTTTGATACGAGACTAAACAAGGCTGGGAAAGGAAGATCCGTTAATTATGCCAAATTGAAGTGCACAAATAAGAGCAAGGAAGTAACTTCATTCGTTTTCCAAGCAACGGCAAATTCGAAATTGTTATTAGATTCCAACTGTCCAACGGATAATATGGGTCACCTGTTGTGCACCCAAACCATTTCCGTCTTCGACGCGGAAACTAGCGAGTACCTGAGTCACCCCCAGGGTCTCCAGCTAACCGAGGTGTTCAACACCTTGTCGTATCCGCTTGAGAAGGAGTAACGGGCTGTCCCCATTGAAAAGGGCGACACCAATTAAATTTGCGGCGTTTTAAAAGGTTGGTCCCATTGTTTCTGCTCAAATCCTGGCTTGCGCCGTTTTTTTTTTTTTTTTTTTTTTTTTTTGCGTTTCCTTTCTTCCGCTTTTCGACGTTGTCCTGGTGGTGGACCTCTTGCTATTTCCCCCCTGACGTACGTGAATATGCATGATCATAAATCTGCACGAGGATATATACTATGGCATAGCAACTATGCTACATTGTGTGCACGCACGTTGTTGTCTTTTATTGGTCCCCCTACCGCCTGGCGTATTTTTCATTCCTGTCTTAACCACTAATCGTGTTATTGGTCAAACCCGTATCCACCCCTTTTGGCCTTCCCGAAATGAACTTTTGTTTAAAAATTTTAGCAGGCTGCGCATAAATCTGTGTGCGGTGTCGCGGACTGGAAGGTTTGCAAACTGATTCTCTCCACTCATGCTTTAGAAAAGCGCATTCAGGAAAACGGAAAAACAAAATTACAGTTTTTTTTTTTTTTACGAAATTACAAAAAAATTAAAAGTTTAAAAAAAAAAAAATTAAAATTTGTAATGTGGGATGTGCACTCGCATACATATTCATGGGGCAAAAGAGGTAACTAAAAATTTTTAGACCACGCGCGCGCGTGTGTATATCCCTACTTCTTCGCTAACACGAAAATATATACCTGACTAAATGGACAAATATTTGAAGCATTGCCCTGTATTGTAGGCAATTTAAAAAAAAAAAAAAAAAAAAAAAACACAACATCATAATCCCCTTGCAAGCATGTGGTCAAATGTGATCATGCGTATTATTGGCACTCCCGGACGGAAGCTCATTAGAAATATTCTACTATACAACAATGTGCCTTATTAATACGTAAGGGGGAAAAGTGAAAGCAAATGGTATGAATATTAACATGGGAATGGTAATTAAATGTATTCAAATACATTTCTCAAAAAAAAAAAAAAAAAAAAAATTAAATATAACAGAATAAATCTTCGACGTGTCTAGCGTGCACGAAGTAAATTCTAAACATAACTCAAAAATGGTCATTAATCAGTTTTATTTATTTATTTTTGCAAATAAAAATACGCAATTTTGTGGCGCATGTCTATGCAGGTACTGGTGTGTAACTTGTTCATTTCTCAGCGTTGGCTGGCAGGCAACTAGGCATCTTATCCATCTAAATTTTGCTGAACTTTTGCAGTGGAAAATTAGTATACGCGTGTCGGAAGTATTATAAGAAGGCGTTATGCATCTCGTTCTTCTTAGCGGTGTGTTTGTAGTTGGGCGACAAAAGCGGGGCCATGTACATATGTTTGCTTCGCCGCGTCGCTGCTTCTCCGCTTAGCGTTCTACCCTGCTGTGCGCGCATGCCAGACTTAGTCGAACAAATCTTCTAAGGTGTAAAAAGTGGGCTTTATATTCTGATCACACTTTGTCTTTTTCTTCTTATGGTATGCGCTTCCATCTCCATCAGAGTTATCACGTGAGTCATTTTCCGGGCGTTTGTTTTTTTTCGATTTACTGTCTGTGCTTTTGCCACTTGTATTTTTTTCATTCCTGGAGGGATCCTCCGCACCGCCCTTACCTTTATCATACCCCTTACTGCTCCCACTCTCATTAGCTTTATCTTTATTTCTGTTCTTGTCATTAGCACCGTATTCATTAAATTGGTCTATTATATCTCTGAGGTTATGTTTCTTGTAGTATTCTACATATCTGTAGAAATCTCTATTTTCGAGATGCTCTCTTGGAATATTGAATTCTTTAAAGTTTTGATTTTCAAGGATCATTTTAATATCGTCATTTTTATTTTTACGTAGGGAGTTGAAATATTCTATACATGCCCTAACATCACTATCTCTTTTTTTATCCATCTCAAGAACGTTCATAGGTTTATACACTTTTTTCTGATTCGAATCACTGATGTTATTAAACATTAATGTTTTCCTTTTAACATTTCCACTTTCAACAACAGTTCCATATTTGTCGTTATACTTTTCTGGTCTGTGCATATCGTGATAATTGTTTCCATATACCTTATTGTCCTTGTTCCAATAATTTGGGTTCATGTTGTTGTGGCTATAGCTGGGTTGGTAGTTCTTATCATATTTCATATTATAAAAATTATTGTTCTCTCTTGAGTATCCTACAGAGGGGTTTCCGACCCTCATGTTGTTGTTATAGCTATTGCCCATATAAGGGTTACAGTATTCGTTGGTCCCCTTTTTCATGTAACCCATTTGAGCATTATTGCTCATCGAATTCCTCATGTAATCATTTTGAAACTTATCATTTTGGTAGGGCATATAATTCATATTAGAATTATATAAACTATTATTTGTCTTTGAGAATTTTTTTCGATAATCCTCATTTGTGTATTTTATATCTGGTTCATATCCATGTGTGTTGTCTTCACTAAAGAGTTTTTTGTTGTTTTCTCTTTGTCCGTGTGGATTTTCCTCTCTGTCATTTTCCCTACCTTCTTCAATGCTGGCATTGTTGTGAATGGACCCATGTTCTACTTCACTTTGTGCTTCTTCTCCACTTTGACTTTCTTCGCAGCTTTCCTTAGCGCTATTCCCCGACGAGGGGCTAACGTCTCTCTTCTTCTTTTTTTTGAGTCTTAAGCATTTAAACATGTTAGCGAAGAGGCGTCGGAGTTTTTTTCTTTGCTTCCGATTTGAGCTGGGATGGGCGCTGTGACTTGGGGCGATAAAATGAGCACTATGGTACTGCGAAAGGTTCACACGGCTACACAAAAAGCATTTCACATATGAACAATCAATGTTTGTCAGATTCCTACTATTACAATGGTAGCAAATCAGAATAATAACTTTTCGTCCTATGTTGTCCTGGGGCACTAGTGCATTTACAACATGACACTTTGGACAGGCTCTATACACAGCACTGCTCTCACAGGTAAAAACGGATAAGCATTTATAGCATCTAATATTTTTGTAAGAAATGTCCTCAAACGAAAATGCCAAATTCTCTAACCCTGCAACCGAGTCCAGAATACCATCTGGGTTTAACAAAAAAAACGTTGTGTACTTTTCCTTGTGCGCCCTACTCAAATCGTCTATGCATATGTTTTTTTCTTTTAGCGTGTTAATATCCATATAACGCGCGGGGGGGATTTACGTGCAGACGGTAGTGAAGTGGTAAAGCGGTGAAGGGGTGGCGCGGTGATGTGGTCAAGCGAATGGCACCAGAACACTCGGGGAGGTCGTTCCACGCATGTGCATATCTACTCACATGTACACCGGTGCACTGCATTGGAACGTGCACAACACACGGTCATATGACATGTACACAGAACGTACATACACAAATGTCCTCACAAAGAATAAGAGCAACGTTCCCGAGCAACCAACTAGTACAGATTATATGTACCTCTAAGGTGCAATCGACATGGAATTATAAAAAAGCAGCTAAAACCTTACTTTTCACGGGATCGTAATTTTGTAGAATTGAATTAATAACATCGCGGAGTTACTTTGAGAAGTAAAAAACTCAAATGATTAAATAAAAAAAAAAAAAAAAAAAAAAATTACTTATTTACGAAAATGACAATTTTGTGATAGCAACACTCAAGAATTGTTCTGGAGCAGATTCATATGAATTACAAAAGTTGCATCGTGAACGGTTACCCATGTCAAAAGTATTACAACTATTATAAATTAGAATTGAAGCGTGCAACAAGAAGATTGCGGTTGGCGTGTCAGCTTTTGTGCACAAATAGAGATTATAAGTGCTTATAAGAAAATATGTGCGCGTATATAATTGCGTACATATAATAATGCAAAATTGAAAGCGTTTATATATATATATATATTTTTTTTTGTTGTACCTGTTTTGCGCTTTTGCCCCCTCTGTGAGGTTGCATTCCCTTCCTTTTCTAAAGTGCTCTTCTCTGTTTATGTGTTATGCTCTTTTTTTTTTTTTTTTTTTTCTTCGCCAAATGATTACTAAGGGGCACTTTCTTGATATGTTTTTCTGATCACTGTGAATGCGCATGAAAATGAGTACTGCTCGAGCCAATTTGGTCATTCCCTTAAATGTCATTTTTTTTTTGTACTAACTTTGCTATTCCCTCGCGAGATGTACAAACACAAATTGAAAAGTACGCAGCATGACAAATCTACATTTGTTCTATTGCACAGCAGATCAAATATGGTTACAACAGTTTTTTTTTTTTTTTTTTTTTTTTTTTTTTTTTTTTTGCGCCCACGTAAACACAAAAAAAAAAAATAAAATGTAAATTCTTTAGCGCCTCAGTGGTTCTACATTGTAAAAAAAGTAATAAACAAAAAGAACAAAAAGGAAAAAAAGAAGTTTGTTCTATCCTCATATGTGTAGGAAAAAAATCGCCTTAATCGCTACCATGGTATGTATTGCCCCTTTTGGTCACCTCTTTCCCATCTGCGCTCTTTTTCGTACTGCGTTCTGAAGGTGTGCCCAGGATTTTGGTCCTTCCATTGTGCCTCTTACCTTTTTTTTTGTTCGTCCTGCGTCGTTTTTTTATAGGTTCTTCCTTCAATGCAGCCGTCCTCTTCTTGCACTTTTTTTTTTTTTTATGCATTTCTTTTATTCTTTTTTTTCGGAAAGGTCACAATATTTTTTACTGTTTCCATGAGCCATTTTTGCGTGTGCGCGTAGTTCAAAAAGTGGTGGCAAATACACAAAGAAAAAGTTGTAATTTCTTTTTTGCTTTTACGACCAAGTGTGTTATAAGTAGAAAATTCCAACCTGTGCGGAGTAACTTCAAGAAAGCGGAAACGAAGGGAATAATTTTCCTTTAAGGAAATATCAACGATTGTAAAATTTTTGCTTTTGGGTTTGGATAATATTCACTTGTTGCCTTTCTTAAGACTTTGCAAAAAGGGTTTATATTTCATGTCATCCCAAACTGTTCATGAAAAAAATGACACTTAAAAAGGGTGGCTGTGGACAATCAGCTACAGAAAAAAGGACAGGCATAAAACATGTATAAAAAACGGGCACACATATTTGTCGCTTTACAAAAGGGATACACAGCTACACACCATTTAGCTGTAACCGGAAAGGGAGCCAAGTGAAAGTTAAACCAAAACAGAACTGTGCGTAACTCCACATAGGATGCACATTTTGACGTGCGTTTTTTTTTTTTTTTTTTCACATTTTTTATGTCCTATTCAAAACCAACAAACATACTCTCTACATAAACTTATGCATGGAAAAAGAAATGTGAGCAATGAATGAAAGTACTGGGAAAATTCAAATGGAAAGAAAAAAATTGAAAGAAGGAAAAATTCCCTCAACGATTATTGATACCCATTTTGTGCTCTTCACGCAAAAAAAAAAAAAAAAAAAAAAAAAATTTGCTGCAACAAACAAAATAGTTACACCCACGTGAACACTTCAAGTAGAGTGTCCCTTTTTTTTTTGAAGCAAAAAATTTCAAAATTGTGGCTTCCAAAATTGTAGCATCAATTTGTCCGCACTTTTTGGTAAGCTTGCCCCTCCATTTAACAGTTTACCCGCTCCTACGCAAATTTTAATTTGTTTGTAATAATTCAAAAGTCATGTGGGCAGAGCTGCTAACGAATGGTTAATCTTATTTGCGTGAATAAACGCATCTTCCCCTGTCCCTTTGAATAACTTAACAGGTTAATGATTTTCTCCCCGCCCCCCTGTCACCATAACCGCACTGTCATTGTACAAAAAAAAGTGTCCCCCGCTCCCCTGCTACGCAATGTATATACTTTTGCCCATGTACACAAAAAGGGGAGTGTAAAAATA
Organism: Plasmodium fragile; assembly: GCF_000956335.1. Lineage (NCBI taxonomy): Eukaryota > Apicomplexa > Aconoidasida > Haemosporida > Plasmodiidae > Plasmodium > Plasmodium fragile. Next base: position 12,565 of record NW_012192655.1, on the reverse strand, counting down.
GGGAAAGATACATTTGGATGTACCAATAAATTTTTGCCCTCCCACCTGCCTCAAAAAAAAAAAAAAAAAGAAAAGAAAAAGAAACAAGTCAAATAAAGTTGAAGAACAAGTTTGGTACACATATCAAAATAACATTTAAAAAGACAAGATCAAAAAAAAAAAAAAAAAAAATCGTACGTACCACCCCGTCACATAATGACTGCTCCCGCTTTAAAAGCAGAAGAAGGGGATGATGAGGACAATTTAAGGAAAAAGAAAAATAACTATTTTTTCTTTTTCTCCAAAAGTGAAAAAAATGCTACTACGAAGAAAATCCCTAAAAGTAAAAATGAGGTAGACATAAACTTTTATGAAGAAGAACCATACTTGGATGATAAAGTTAATGACGTCGACTACATCATTTTAATAATTCATGGAATAGGATCCAATGAAGAGATCATTACAAATCAATGTGAAGATCTCAAGAATAGTTTCAAAATTGTAAAAAAAATGTGGTTTTTTGATTATCCTTTTAATATCCATTTCCACATATTCAACTGGAAGAAGTACATAATAGACGCACAGATTCAGTAATGCTTCATGTAGTGGGGACAATTCTGCCTGCCCCCCGTTTCGTGTCTTTCTTGTTTTACCTCGTCGACTTGTGCGCCTATTCACGTGAAAAAGAAAACAGGACAGTTGTGCGACTTGTCAGAGATGCGTTTCTGCTTTGCATATATATATATATATATATATATATTTGTTTTTTTTTGCGCTTCTCTGCATTATTTCACTTTTTTCCCACACCGCAGCGTCTTCAACCGGATAAATATCAACACCATGGCGGAGACCAGAAAGATCGTGAACCTGTCCGCGGGGGACATCATATGCTTTCTGCACCCAAGATATGGCGATTACATAATGTCAAACCTGTACAATGATATAAACAAGGCACTAGAATCTTTAAAGAGTGTAATTTTAAAATGAGAACAAATTTGTGCGAACGTTTGAATAATCTGTGGTGTAGCATCTACGAGGGGGTTTTCTCGAGAGTAACACCCGCGCACCGTGTCACTTCATCATAATAGAACACTATGAAGTATCACATGCAATGACAAATTACACTGCGTATATTGTACACACCCACTCACCCTGTGCAGGACCCCAGCGGAAGGTTCAAAAATTCGAAGGTTTGCCTGTTGGGCTATTCCCTCGGGAGCGCTATGGCGTATGAAATTTTGCACAATGTCAAAGTAAGAATCAGTAACAGCGATTTAAAGTACAACCTAAAGAGTAAAATCGATTACTTCTTCATGTTGGGAAGCCCTCTAAGTGCGTTATTATCATTGTACAAGCCAGACTACATAAACGAGGGGTTAAGGTTAATGGAGGGGATCAAATTTTACAACCTCTTCCATGGATTTGATCCCGTTGCATTCAGAATAGAGCCGCTCATATATCCTAAAATAAAGAACATACCAGAACCCGTTTTGATAAATTATTGGAGAAATAATGGAGCTAGATATTGGTTTGAATGGGATAAAAATATGCAAAATGCAAAAATAGCTATTGTCCAGAATTTAAATGATTTTACATCTGCCATCACAAATGGGTTCTACAAATTTATCGGAAAGTCTGAATCTAATGAAGAAGAAGAACAAGGTACATTAAATAAAAACCTCTGCTACAAGGGAGAAAGTAAAAACATAAATATGTTCTTGTCCAAGGTAAAGGAAAATCAAAGAAAAATGGCTTTACAAAAAAGAAAAATGGAAAGAAAAAACGGAAAATTTAAAACCGTTAAGGATAAACCACCATCATCTTATCCTAATATAATAACTGAACAAGAGGATGAAGCAAAGGTTTACCAAAATGGAAATAATTCTAATAATGATTTTCAGAGTGATGATTATTTATCAGCAGATAATTCAAGCTATGTGGACAGCACCAAAAGCATTTGTGCGTCACAAGATTCGAATAGCGAAATGTCTTTTTTTGATCAAAATTTTAGTGAAAATTCTGGTGAAGACTCTTTAGAGGGGAAGACATCCAAGGGGGAAGTTACCAAAAAAGGAAACACCCGCATCACCTCCTATAGTCATAATGCGGATGCACCGCACACAAGTAACAAACAGGATGGGGGAAATGCACATAAGAAGGTGAACAACACGTTCGATAAAGCGGCAGACGAACTGCCCCTCCGATACGACTACCAATTACAAGAATTCATCATGGAACATTATATCTACCCCTTAGCGGTTGCAAAATCACATTTTAATTATTTCATAATCAAGGATATCTCATTTTTCATACTTAAGGAGTTACTAAACAGGACAGCAACCCTAAGCTATGAAGATTACCTAACTCAAATAGAACAAGAATATAATAACAAATCCATACATGAACAAGATCATGCTAAAAAGGAACAATACTTAAAGATATCCTTGAAGGCCAGCAAAACGCTTGAAGAATTTCGTAGGTATGAGAAAAATGTACAAGCCATGTCCGATCCGTTTAACATGAAAAATTTAAAAAGTCTCATTTGAATTATTCCACAAAGGTTGAGAACACACCTGCGTGGGGAGGAAGAAGAAGGAGGACGCTGCTGCCCTATCTTTGCGCGGTTCCATTTTTTTTTGAAGTCAATTCGATTTATGCGCTCAACTTTTTAGTAGCACACATTTGCCTCCACTTTTTTAATAACTTCTTCTCTTACCCCCATAAAAATGGGAAGTTCCCCTCTCCCCCAAATAGGAGCTTCTCCATATGCTTGATTTTTGAACGCATGACCCTGTTCGTGCCCACTGTGCAGTTTCACATGCAGGGGATATTTATTTTTACCCCCCACGATGGTACACCTACGGAAATATACTCATATAATTGGAAGTTTCACACGTGGCTTTCCAACTTGGTTAACCATTCGGAATGGAACAAAAAAAAATTGTCTTCTCTTGGATCGTTTTGGGGGGTCCTCCCAATCAAGACAAAATCTCGCCGTTGATGCGCGTCCTCTCTATATGTATATATAATCACAATTATTTCACCCCATCAAATTTTGCCTTCCACCAATTTGGCAACAAAACATCGTATCGAGATGGTTTATCAGCACTTAGCGGTACTCAATTTTAATTATGCTAACGCCAAGGGGAGCGGGAAGAGGCCTCATACAATTTGCCCCCTTTTTTTTATTCCACTGCTTCTAATTAGCAAAAGGAACAACTGTCCATACAATTACTCATGCGAGGAATGTATAATTTTACATGCCACGAACGCGGTTTTTTTTTTTTTTTTTTTTTTTTTTCCATCCCTTTTGTAAAGTGCCGCAGCTGTGGGGCAACCTTCGAGAAAAAAGTGATAAGCGCGCTTTGGCAACTTTATTTTTTATGTGCTTGCTGCCTGTTGGCAATATATATTTTTTTTTTATAAAGTTTACCACCAATCGGTAAAAGGTAAAGATGTAGACGATTTTTTTTTTTTTTACCATTCTGAAGGCAACCACTGGTGCTAGCACGCACCGAGTCCATTTTTTGACAATTTTTTTTTTTTTTTTAATTTTCCCTTTGAATATGCAACAATTTGTAGAATCAAAATAGCGGCCGCGTAAAAAAGGAAGCAAAAAAAAAAAAAAAAAACGCATACTACATTTTTGAAATTATAATTATAAATAGAGGCAAAAAGGAGATAATTCCTGCTGCGATTTTTTCCTGTTGAAGAATGAGAGGCGCCTCTTTTCTTTCTGAGTTTTTCGGATAGGTCAAAAATTGGCCTGACTCACCAACATGCCTTATTTTTGCCCATTCGATTGAACAATTTGATGCGACAGGGCATCCGGCTTTTTTTCCCATCCAGGACGCCACCCCCCCCATTTGACTCGCACCCAAAATGATATCCACAACAATAAGGAACAGAATACACAAAATAATCTCGGGCAACAATCTCATCCTGGAAAATGAAGATAACCAAACCAACCTGAAAAATATTGTTAACAACTGTACGTTGATAGAAAATGCTTTGCGCAAAGAATTCTTGGAGTTCAGACGGCTGCCCAGGAACAAACTAAACGCCCTGATTATCGACGTGTTGAAAAAAACGTTTGAAGGGGATGGCGTCTCCTCCAAGGGGGGAAGCATTTATGGGAACGAATTCCAGGGAAGTTACGGGGAGGGGCAACAGGACGGTCAGCATAACTATGACGATCAGGACAGCCATCATGGTGATGATAAGTGGCAACCCGGTGAGAAAGACGAAGGGCCGTGTCCCACCAAGGGGAAAAAAAAAAAAAAAAAAAGGATGAACAGCTGTCCCAAGATGGAAGTAAAAAAGTCAAGGGTACCTTATTAAAAATGGGAGAGAGAGGGACAAATGAAAGGATGAAGGAAAAAAAAAATTCAAAATTCAGCTCAGCCAAGGAGAAGGGGGAGTACCAAAAGGACAGCGTGAAGGAGCAAAGCTACGCAGCACATGTGCTCCTCAAGGACGTTAAAAAAAACCTCGCAGCAGATACAAATTTAGACAAATATAAAGGAATTAAAAATATCAAAAAGGATATTTTTTACAGCATAATTTACCCTCATAAATTTAGGGAGGGTAATTTCAGCACGATTGTTAATATAAGCGGAATCAGTGGGTCAGGAAAAACCACATTGTCATATGCCATAGCCGGAGAATGTAACTGTCCATTTTTTTACTTGAAGCTACCAGAATATATAAAATATATATCCAATGATAGTAAAAATAATAAATTAAAATTAATTTTTGAACAAATAAAAAACGAGTATAATGAGGCTATCCTTTGCATAGACGATATAGATGTTATCCTTTCGTCCAAAGATGATTCAACAGATCTGTATCTCTTTACATATCTTCTGAGCCTCTTTGACAACACAAATGTTATTATACTTTTACTAAGTGTGAGCAAACCATATGATAGTGTACTGTACACAAAAATTAAAAAATTTATTTCCATCCCTATCCCTACGTATGAAGATCGGGTGGAGATTCTCCAATACATGGCGGCAGAGTTGTCTCTCACATTTGATGCGAAATATGCAGCATCTTTAACGTATGGCTTTCATCGGGGCCACCTCTACGATATTGCAAACGAGTCAATGAATCTGTGCATATATGACCAAGTGCAAGCGGGAAGTTTTGCCAAGATAACGAGCGAGATGGACATAGTCTCTATTGAGAAGCCCGAATCGGAGGTACTAACTCCGGGGGGTGCGCCCACTGAATGTGCACATTCAGTCCCTAATGACGCCCTCCATCCGGATGGAGAAAATATTTCCGAAGCCAACAATGGGGAAGAAAGCCCAAACGGAGGTGATGATCAACAGTATGACTCCATAAGGGATGCCAGCACAACGTTCTACTCCAATACAGTTCCCTCCAAGCAGAGAAACGAAACAAGCCTGAAGAGGAAGGAGTGGGGAGGAGACGCTACCACGTACAAAGTGAAAAGACCAAAAATGAGCTGCCGAAAAATAGATGACGAGATTATTCACCAAAGTGTGAGCAATATAAAAAAAAAAATGATTACACAAAATATATGTGAAGTGCCAAATATCAACTTGGATAATATTGGCTCCTTGAAAAAGATCAAAAAAGTCTTAGAGACGAAATTTATCCTACCAGTGAAATATGCAAATATATACAAACATCTAGGGATAAACAAAAGCATGGGAATATTACTTTATGGTCCACCAGGATGTGGAAAAACGATGCTTGCCAAAGCAATAAGTAATGAAATGAAGGCGAATTTTATAGCTATAAAGGGACCCGAAATTTTGAATAAATATGTGGGGGAGAGTGAAAAAAAAGTAAGAGAAATATTTTCTTACGCATCTATTTACAAGCCTTGCCTCATCTTTTTTGACGAAATTGATAGTATTTGCATTAACAGGGCAAACAATAAAGCTGCAGCAGCATCAGATCGAATTGTAAACCAACTGCTCACAGAAATGGATGGCCTCTCTCAAAGAGAAAGTGTTTACATCATTGCTACGACAAATAGACCAGATATAATCGACAAGGCATTGTTAAGAAGTGGTCGATTTGATCAACTTATTTACATTTCTTTACCAAAATATCAAGGACGAATTGATATTTTGAGAAAATTATCCAAAAATATGCCCATGCATGCTGATGTAGATTTTGCAAAAATTTCTCGCTTGACCAAAGGTTATAGCGGGGCTGACTTGTACGGAGTTCTGCGAGAAAGTGCCTTTATCGCTCTCCAGGAGTGTCGAGATAAAATTGATTTCTTAAACTCGGGTTTGTCTAGCAGCTGTGATGCTACGCAGCACTGCCCCGAAGCAGATACCTTTTGCAGAGACACATCCAATGAGCCCCCATTTGTCAAACGCGAAAATGGTGACACGGTTACAGATGCTGCAAGTAGCAATCGTACAATAGGCTCTTGCGATGGAGGCACAAAAATGGCTAGTCAGTGTAGCGTGACAACATTTGATCAAAGCCAATTGGAGGAATACAACCAAAAGGGGGCTAACTACACTGATGCTCATTTGTGTTTCCCACTGTGTGATCCTACTGATGCACCAGCATATGATGAAAATAGCGTGGAAGCATGCGCACCGGAAGGAGGGGAAATTGTGTCGTGCCACCCCGAAACTGAGGAGGAGTTGACCAAAATGACTGACTTAATGAACGAAAGGGGAACCTCCCAAACGGAGAACACGGCCACTTTGCTTTTCCCGAATCCTGATGGTAGAGCCAATTTGGAAAATGAGCCAAACAAACATTCGAAAAGGAAACAGAAATGTCTGCTATCCCAGCATGATGAATTAAGACGAATGAAAAAAATGAGTTTCCCATACGGTGATGATGACTTTTCCATAGAAAATAATCAGACGTACACAATTAACAATTTAAAAAACAAAACCATAAGTGAGAAGGACAAAAATAACTTAATTTATGAGTTCATTCAAAAGAATAAAAACATACTTACAATTAGCCAAAGGCATATCATGCTGGCGGTCAAGATCGTCCCACGCAGCGTTACAAGTAAGCAGATGAAATATTACAAAGAAATAAGTAAGAAGTTTAAGTGACGATCAGGACGTTACCAATGAGCGGGGAAGGAATGTTCTTCCGTCTTTCCCTCTCTACTGAATTAACGGAAGATTTAATAATGCTCCTCGAAGGAGGGGTATATATTTGTGGTCCCCATGTTGCTTTTGTTTTTTTTTTTTCTACCGCAACATTCGAGTAAATGGGCAATTTGTTTGTTTTCCTCAAATATAAATTTTTTTTTTTTAATGTAGAATAAACAGGTGCTGCGTCACATCGATCATTCCATGTGTCCGCACACTGCACAATTGTAACCGTAGTTTTTTGCACTTTTTTACCCATGTGCGATGTTTTCACCACTTAATCATGAAATGCTTTTTTTATGACGCTGCTCATTTGTTTTTTTCCTGTACAAATTTAATATGCTTTACTGCCTTCACGTAAAAAGTGGAAAGAAAATTTTTAATCCCTTTTTTCGTTCTAGTAATTTGTGCCACTCGAAAGATACTTCGCAAAGTTGAACAGAACTTGATGCTTAATGGCAACATAAAGGAATAAGGGTATATGAACATACCACCAAAAATTTTTTTTTTTTTTTTTTTTTTTTTTTTTCATGAACGGCAAGGTGAATATAGCTTTTTGCAAATTGGCTAGCTGGGGGTGTACTAAACAAATGTCCTAATTTTTTTTCCAAAAAGGTAAAGGATAAAATAAATGTGGCATGGGCCCCTTTACGAAAGAATCAAACTTGTGTTGCGCAGCTCCATTCATTTTCAATCCTTCACGCCGAAAAAAGGAGTAACGTATTTGCATTATGAAGGTGCAAACACAGAACAGGAAAGACAAGTTGCTAAGCTTAGCCTGGACTTGCAACAAAAGGATGTCACATCTTTCGTACTAGGCATTTCCCGACGATAATACAACAGATCACACTCCTTTGGAAGAAAAAAAAGGGGACATAATTCGGGCAGCTCTTTCGCGTTATGTGTCCATTGCATTATTTGGATATCACATTCTTTCCGCATTGCGGTTTTCCCCATGCGCCTGTTCCACCTCTCCGCTTTTTTAAATAAACGAATATAAATGAATTAATTTCGTGTGTATGGCAAAATGCAGTTTTTTTGTCGTTTTAAATGTTGATAAAAAAAAAAAAAAAAAAAAAGGGGGCGTAGGTTTCATGCAGATGGATAAATGTGAATGATGCATATGAATGTGTGATTAAATAAATATAAATAAATGGCCCAGTGAAATTTTAAATATTTTCTCGGCGTGTAAATAACAGCGTACTCTCACTTCTTTCATTGCATTTAAAACTTCGTAAATTGCTCTTGATTAAAATTTGTGTAGTGTGTAGGTGCGGGGACTCTTTTATTAAAAATAAATTTCTTTAAAACCTGTTTCGCGCTTGTTCCATCTCATGCTAATTACAAAGCAGTTCTCTCTCTGGGAGGCTAAAATGGCGCGTTGTGCAGATAATAAAATGCGTCACAAGGTTTTATGTAAATATGTGTTCCTATATGCGTCTATGAATGGGCTCTAATATAAATGGATACTTATAAATGTGCAATTATATATGTCTTTTTTTTTGTTTTTTTTAACTGTCGTGGAATATTGTGGCATAAAAAATATATGCATAACACACACATGCCATGCCCCCTTTAACTTCTTGTAATATATTCCTGCGCGTTGTATCACAGAACATGCTACAAGCGCTGGGGTTGAATCCCTCTAAATGTATGAGCACCGATAAAAATATATTAAAGAAGGATAGCTAAAAGGGGTACAACATGTACGTATTTACTGTTATGCAATAATTTTTACTCCATTCGATTAGGTAAGAAAAGCGAACATTTTTTTTTTTTTTTTTTTTTTATTTCTTAAATTGTTGTGCATATATATAAAATGGTTCTTGTGTGAATACGGATATAAATAAATATATTTATTTCTCTGTTTTGAACTTATGGTGAACTCTCTTTTGATGGATAAATGTGGCACGGCTAAACGCTGCTTGATTGAACTATGTTTTGTACATATAGCTTATTTTTTTTTTTTGCTTTATGTTTATAATGTATTAATGATTCTCTATAAGGAACACTCTATAAATAATATTCCAGCATTTTTTTTGTGAGTCTTCAATTGTCTTAAACGTGTACAGTAAATATGCATGTGTTACGGCTTCTTCACCTTGTTGCTTCACTACGTGTGCGCGTGTATAAATTTTTTACATATGCATAATGAGGAACTTTGAGCTTTTCTTTTTCTTTCTTTTTTTTTTTTTTTTTTTTTTGGTACATTTTGTTGGTGCTTCACATATATGGAGGTGCATGAAGTAGGCTTAATTTTGCGAAAGGCGGCATGGATACCTATATATGCTTATATAATCGGCATGTGTATGCGTTGCTCCTGTGCCGTGCGTGCACTGAATATGCGTGAATGTACACGAACACATGTTCAAATGCGTAACAAATATGCTCTGCGCATTATTCCGTTTTCCTTGGAATTTTTTTGTACACTGCGCCCCGCACACTCAGCGTCTGCGCTTGGTGAGCACACAACTACGTATTTGCGCAGTAAAAACAATGGCGCAATTATACACGCGCATACACCGATATATATTTTTGCATTCATATAGGAATATGCCCCCTTGAACAAGCGCAAAAATTAAACAAATTCATTTAAAAAATTTCTTCAGTTATGATAGAGCCCTGCCCCCTCTGAAGCCACCTCTGCCACCTCGGAAACCACCTCTAACTCCACGGAATCCTCCTCTGAATCCGCCTCTTCCGCCCATTCCCATTCCTCCACCAGATCTGTAACCACCTCTACCAAAACTGCCACCATATCCTCTTCCTCCTCTAAAGTTGTTTCTACCATCATACATTCTATCTCCAAATGGTCTGTATCCACCTCGTCTCATGAATCCACCTCTGCCACCTCTGAATCCACGGAAGAATCTGGGTCTGAATCCTCTTCCTCTAAATGGTCTGGTGTTCACAATTTCTTCAGGTGACATTTCCTTCACATATTTCTCATCCAATGGTGGTTGGTAACCTGGGTCCTTTACATCTAATTGATCTCTCGACAACAGAATGTCAATAAAGGAAACGGTTTTCTCTTGCACAACTTGTTCACCGTTGTCTTGTCCACTAACGTACTGGTCCGTTATGACGGTACTACCGCACCTGGTTATCTGATGCAATCCTTTAAATCTCCTTTTTATAATTTCCGCTAGAGTTACAGCTTTTCCGATGGCGTTTCCCGTGGCTTTTATTTTCAAACTTTTTTTATCTTCTTCTCCTAAAATCTTGGCACCATAGTTCACATAATTGGTCATCCTACCGGTGGATGTGATTCTCATTTCATCTTCGTCTATTGGCTCTCTATCTTTCTTCATTTTGCTCAAGGTGTTTTATAATAAAAATTTTTTTTTCAAATACGTTTGTATATGTAGCTATTTATTTTTATATGTACACGCGCAAGTGTGTGCTCTACTACGATGGGAGTGATTAAAGTACAAAAATGTGTGTCCTCGTGTTTTTAGCTAACGCTCTGTAGTTCTATCTTTATATATATGTATGTGTGTACTTGTGTGTCTCTTTTTATCCGTTAAAAATGCCTTGTATTTTATATTATATTATTTTTTTTTTTTCTACTTCGCTGATTATATGGGCACTGCTACTTTGTGTCTCCTTTGGTACTTAATTCCGCTTAATGCAATTGAACTATTCTGCAGGCAAGGGAAGGAGGAGGCAAAGGAAATAAGTACAAGCCGGGAAATAATACTTTGCACACAACACATGCCATATTGTTATGCAATTCAAATGAGGAACGAAAGGATGCAATGGAAAAGGGCGAGGGACAGTGACTATTTTTCTTATAACGTTATTCTCCACTGTATGTATACATATATTCCCCCACGTGAACTATTCACCCATTATTATTTACAAATGGGAGGGGGTGGAAAAAAAAAAATGGGCTAGAGCTAATCAGCCAGGCCTTGCACAACGGCAAAGGCTCCTAAAGATGTGCGATGTGGCTAACAACTTCAATGTTGTATAACATACTCACATGTGCATAAACACGTGTAAACATGCTTATAAAAAATTTATGCATTTATTTCACGCATGGTACGATCGTGAGTGGATAAATATTCCTTTCAACATTTTTATTTAATATTATATTATTTTTTTTTTTTTTACATTGGCACAAGAGTAGGAACACATGAGAACACGCAAACACTCATGCGTTGGTACATGCTAACGGAAGAACACGCAACATAACTGTAACGAACTTGGCTAAACATAAAATTTACGTTATGCTTCATTTCAGCATTTAACAAAAAGTAGGATCTTACCTTCTCACTTCGAAGTTTTTTTTCCGTTTTTACATTCCTTCAAATACCATTGTTCGCTTATTTTGCTTTAACTTTCTGTTTCTGTTTATATTTTGTTTCTGTTTTTTTTTTTTTTTTTTGCCTTTATTCTTTTTGTTTCATGTCGCATACTTTAATTATATATTATTTAATATTTTTTTTTTTCCCCTTATTTATATTTTTTTTTTTACATCAGGTTTTTTTTTTGGAGATTTTGGCTGCCATTCTTTCATATGGAACTGCACATGTACGCAAAAATATATAAATGAATATTTAAATTATATGTTTATATATATATATATAATACACATATGTAGCGCTGCTAGGTATAATTTTGGTGGGCAAGGTGACGTTGGGAGCAAATTTTAAGAGGCCCACGTATGACCTACACTTGGTGATATTTTTTCTGGTTTTATAGAGGGGGTAAGGGTATTGGATGCATTATTATTGTTATAAGTACACGTGAGCACTCACAATAAAATAAATGTTCGGTACATACGTACCTGTGGCCGACTTTATTTTTATGGTAAGAAAAAAAAAAAATGCTTTCAGTTAAAACAGGTAAAAGTTCACTGCGTGGAGGCACTGGCACAATCTCTAGTGTTGGCGAAAGGTGGAGGAAAAGAAAGAAGCACCTCGGCGATGGATACGGTGCATAGTGCGTGCCCCGCGCAAAGAAATACATTTATATATATATATGGTAACTTAAATTTTTATATATAAAACAACAGGAGGTGCGTACATTGGTGTACGCGTTTTTATGTACATACAATAGAAAACAATAAAATAAAAAAAAAAACCCGGGGTTGCAAGCTTTTGTTTTTTGTTTTTGTTTTTGCTTTCATATCTTCACCCTCTTTTGGGTAATTAATCATCACCATCACATCATCCCTACCACCCCATAAGTATTTGATCCTCTGGGCCATTGAGCTTGCAGTGCCCGCATACCATATATAAGGTATATAAAAAATAACCCATGACCGTTCACCACTTTCGCTTAACAAAAATGTTAACTTAATTCACTGGGCAAGGAACAAGTGCAAAGTGATACGGTTTTTTTTTTTTTTTTTTTTAACAAAAGGGTTTCATCACCGTCACGTGTGAAGGATTATTTTGCCTCACCACGCTTACCATAACGTGAGTCAATGTTTACTAAGAACAACAATTAGCTATATTTTTCCTACA